>NW_026109536.1:0-31148 GCF_024516045.1 Bombus affinis
TGAAATTAAAGGTATTAATAAAATAATTTCAATATCGAAAATTATAAATGTTAATGAAATTAAATAAAATGGAAGTGAAAATGGTAAATTTATTTTTGTAATAGGGTTAAATCCACATTCATATGGAAGATTTTTTTCAAAATTAATTTTTTTAATTATTGATAAAAATTTATTTAAGAATAAAATAATTAAAATAATAATTAAATTTAATAAATAAAAAATTATAATATTAATTAAATATATTAAGTTATTTTAAATTTTTTAATTGGAAATTAATTGTAATAATTATACTATATATTTATTTAATTTATTAATAAAAATTAAATATAAGAAGATTTAATTTATTAAGATATAATAAAATATATAAATAAATAATCAAATTACATCTACAAAATGTCAATATCAAATTGAGAATTCAAAATTAATATGATGGATTGATGAAAAGTGGTTTTTACATATTCGAATAAAAGAATATAATAACATTAAAGTTCCAATAAGAACATGAATTCCATGAAATCCTGTTGATAAATAAAAAATTGATCCAAAGATTCTATCATTAATACAAAAAAATGAATTATAATATTCGAATATTTGTATAAAATTAAAATAAAATCCTAAAATAATTGTAAATATTAAATTTAAAATACTTGATTTTGATTTATTATTTAATAAGTAATAATGTCTTAATGTAACAGTAAATCCTGATGTAATTAAAATAATAGAATTTAATAAAGGAATTTCAAATGGATTAAAAAATTTAATTATAGAAGGAGGTCAAGAAAAATTAATTTCGATTGAAGGAGAAATTGAATTATGAAAGAAAGTTCAAAAAAATGAAATAAAAAAAAATAATTCAGAAATAATAAATATAATTATTCTAAATTTTATTATTGAAATAATTGATAATGAATGTATTCCTTGAAATGTTCTTTCTCGAATAATATCTCGAAATCACATTAGAGAAACTAAAATTAATATAATTAAGTTTATAATTATTAATATTAAATTATTTGAATAAATTCATAAAATTGTTCTTAATATTAAGTTTATTAAATTTATAGATGAAATAAGAGGTCAAGGACTAATAGTTACTATATGAAATGGAAAATTTTTTTTCATTTAATTTGATTCTGAGAAATATAATGTTAATAAAATTGAAAATACATAAGCTTGAATTAAAGCTATAGAAATTTCTAAGGTTAATAATATATTTTGAATAATTAATGAAATTGGGGATAATAGAAAAAAATTTATTATAAAATTTCTTAATAAAATTAAAATTAAATGACCTGAAATTAAATTTGCCGATAATCGAATAGATAAGGTTCAAGGTCGAATTATTAATCTAATTAATTCAATAATTACTATAAAATTTATTAAAAATTTTGGTGAATTTAATGGAACTAAATGTCTTAAAGTTTTAATAGGAAAATTAATAATTGAATAGATTATAAATCTTATTCATAAAGATAAAGATATTGATAAATTAAATAATAGATGTCTAGTTGATGTAAAAATGTAAGGAATTAATCTAAATAAATTTAGTAATATAATATAGATTATAATTCTTAAAAATATAATAATATTTATAATATATTTATTTGATATAATTATTTTGTATTCATTGAATAGATATTTAATAAATAATTTAAAAATTATTATAATTCGTGATGGAATTAGTCAATATATATTAGGAAAAATAATAATTGGTATAAATATAAAAATTCAGTTTAATTGAAAATAATTATTAATTGATGGATCAAAAGTTTCAAATAAATTTATCATAATCATTTTCATTTTTTATAAATAATTTTTTTTTTAAAATTTTTAATTTTAAAATTTAATATTATAGAATTTAATAAAATTATAATTGAAATTAAACAAATTATGCATATTAAAAAAATAATTAATCAATTAATAGGTATTATTTGTGGAATTCATTAGAAGTAAATTTTAATTACTATAATTGATTTAAAAGATCAATTCTTAATTTCAGACATCTAATGGAAGAAAAATAATAAATTAAATTATTAATTTTAGAATGACAGTCTAATGTTATAAATTAACTAATTTTTCATAATATTTTTTTTTTAATTCAATTTGAAAATAATTCATAAGAAGTTCTTTCTAATATAATTGGTATAAAACTATGATTTATTCCACAAATTTCTGAACATTGACCAAAATAAATTCCAGGACGAATACAAAATAAATTTAATTGATTAATTCGTCCAGGGATTGCGTCAACTTTAATTCCTAATGATGGAATAGTTCATGAGTGAATTACATCTATTGAAGATACAATTATTCGTATTGAAATTTTAAATGGAATAATTAATCGATTATCTGTTTCTAATAGCCGAAATTGATTTATAGATTCATAATTTAATATATATGAATCAAATTCATAATTATTAAATTCTGGGTATTCATAGGATCAGTATCATTGGTGACCAATTGATTTAATTGAAAAATAAGGATTTATAATTTCATCAATATAATATAAAATTTTTAAAGATGGAAAACAGATAATTATTAAAATAATTATAGGTGTTAAAGTTCAAATAATCTCAATAGTATGATTTTTTAAAAGATTAAGATTTAAAAAATTATTTAATGAAAAATCTATAATAAAAAATATTGTTAAAGTAATAATTATTATTATTATTATTATAGTTAAATTATGAAATGAAATAAGATTATCAGAGTAAAAAGAATTTGAATCTTGAAATAAAAATATATTTCATGTAGAAATTATTAATAAATTAATTAGATTTATTTGAATTTTAAATTCAGTTCAAAATATATTGATTTATTAAAATATTAATATTAATAAAAGAAAAAAATTGTCTTTATAGTTGAATTTTAAGTTCAAAGCACTAATCTGCCATATTAATTGTAAATATTAAATTATTATTATTATTATTATTATTTAAATAAATTATTTATTGAAAATATTTTTAATTTTATTTTTTGAAATTAATGGAATTTCTAATAATGAGTGATCATAAGGTGGATAATTATTTAATCATTCAAGTGATGATTGGTTAAATTTAAATAAAATTAATCGTTTAGAAATTAATCTTTCAAAAATAATAAAAATTAAAAGTAATAATCTATTTATTGAAATTATTGCTCCAATTGAAGAGATTAAATTTCAACAATAATATGAATCTGGATAATCTGAATATCGTCGAGGTATAGATATTAGCCCAAGAAAATGTTGAGGAAAAAATGTTATATTAACACCAATAAATATTATAACAAATTGAATTTTTAATCATTTTTGATTTATTATTAAACCTGTAATTATTGGGAATCAATGAATAATACTAGTAATAATAGCAAAGACTGCTCCTATAGATAGAACATAATGAAAATGACCAACTACATAATATGTATCATGTAAAATAATATCAATTGAAGAATTAGAAAGTATTACTCCAGTTAATCCACCAATTGTAAATATTAAAATAAATCCAATAGATCAAATAACTGTAATATTAAAATTTATTTTTGAACCATGATATGTAGCTAATCATCTGAAAACTTTAATTCCTGTAGGTACAGCAATAATTATTGTAGCGGATGTGAAATATGCACGTGTATCAACATCTAACCCAACAGTAAATATATGATGAGCTCAAACAATAAATCCTAAAAATCCAATTCCTAATATAGCATAAATTATTCTTAAATTTCCAAAGGTTTCTTTTTTACCTCTTTCATTTATAATAACTTGTGAAATTAATCCAAATCCAGGTAAAATTAAAATATACACTTCTGGGTGACCAAAAAATCAAAATAGGTGTTGATATAAAATTGGGTCTCCTCCTCCTATAGGGTCAAAAAATGAGGTATTAAAATTTCGATCAAAAAGTAATATTGTAATTGCTCCAGCTAATACTGGTAGAGATAAAATTAATAAAATTACAGTAATACATACTGATCATGAGAATAAATTAATTTGATCATAATTTAATGAAAAATTTTTTATTAATAAAATAGTTACAATAAAATTTAATGATCCAATAATAGAAGAAATTCCTGATATATGCAATGAGAAGATTGCAATATCAATTGATGGTGAAGAATGAAATAAATAAGAAGATAAAGGGGGATAAATAGTTCATCCTGTTCCTACATTAGGTGTAAATAAATTTCTTAATAATAATATAAATAATGATGGGGGTAATAGTCAAAATCTAATATTATTTATTCGAGGAAAAGCTATATCTGGTGATCCTAATATTAATGGAATTAAGTAATTACCAAATCCTCCAATTATAAATGGTATAACTATAAAAAAAATTATTAAAAATGCATGTCTAGTTACTAAAGAATTATAAATTTGATCATTATTAATTCATATTCCTGGATGACTTAATTCTATTCGAACTAATAAACTTATTGATGAACCAATTATTCCTGATCATATAGCAAAAATAAAATATATTATTCCAATATTTTTATGGTTAGTTGATATTAATCATTTTTTTATTAAGATTTATTAATTTATTAATATTTTTAATTTTGAAGATTAATAGTTTAAAATTAACTTAAAATCTTTTTAAATTTAATATTTAGTATTATGTCTGAAAAAGAAATAAATTGTAAATTTATTAATGAAAATTGAAATTTTTCTAATACTAATTAGTATTTATTTTTAATATATATATATATATATATATATATATAATAATAATAAATCAAATAAATATTTAATATAGTTTAAAAAAAAATTTTAAATTGCAAATTTAAGGATTAAATTATTAAATTTATATTAAATTAAGTTAAATAATATAAAGGTAAATGAATAAGTTATTAAAATGAATAAAGAAATTTTTTTAATATTAATAAAATTAATATTAGATATTTTATTAAATTTAAATTTTATAACGGATAACGATATATTTCATCCCTATATGACGTATAACGTCATATACTATTACGTTATAACCTATAACGTTGTACTGCATCACTATATGACGTATAACGTTATATACTATTACGTTATAAGATATAACGTTATATTGCATCACTATATCACTTATAGCGTTATATTGCATCACTATATGAAGTATAACGTTATATACTAGTACGTTATAACGCATAACGATATATTGCATCACTATATGAAGTATAACCTTATATACTATTACATTATAAGGTATAACAATATATTGCACCACTATATGACGTATAACGTCATATACTATTACGTTATAACCTATAACGTTATACTACATCACTATATGACGTATAACGTTATATACTATTACGTTATAAGGTATAACGATATATTGCATCACTATATGAAGCATAACCTTATATACTATTACGTTATAACGCATAACGTTATATTGCATCACTATATGACGTATAACGTTATATACTATTACGTTATAAGGTATAACGATATATTGCATCACTATATCACTTATAACGTTATATTGTTTCACTATATGAAGCGTAACGTTATATACTAGTACGTTATAACGCATAACGTTATATTGCAGCACTATATGACGTATAACGTTATGGAGTATTACGTTTTAACGTATAACGTTATATACTATTACGTTATAACGGATAACGATATATTTCATCACTATGTGACGTATAACGTTATATTGCATTACTATATGACGTATAACGTTATGGAGTATTACGTTTTAACGTATAACGTTATATACTATTACGTTATAACGCATAACGTTATATTGCATCACTATATCACTTATAACGTTATATTGCATCACTATATCACTTATAACTTTATATTGCATCACTATATGACGCATAACGTCATATACTATTACATTATAACTTATAACGTTATAGAGTATTACGCTATAACGTATGACTACATATTGTATCACTATATGACGAATAACGTCATATACTTTTACGTTATAACGTATAACGGTATATTGCATTACTATATCACTTATAACGTTATATAGCATCCCTATATGACGTATAACGTTATGAACTGTTACGTTATAACGTATAGCGTTATAGAGTATTACCTTATATCGTATAACGATTTATACTATTACGTTATAACGCATAACCTTATATTGCATCACTATATCACTTATAACGTTATATTGCATCACTATATCACTTATAACGTTATATTGTACCACTATATCACTTATAACGATATATTGCACCACTATATGACCTATAACGTTATGGAGTATTACGTTTTAACGTATAACGTTATATACTATTACGTTATAACACATAACGTTATATTGCATCACTATTTGACGTATAACGTTATATACTATTACGTTATAACGGATAACGATATATTTCATCACTATGTGACGTATAACGTTATATTGCTTTACTATACGACGTATAACGTTATGGAGTATTACGTTTTAACGTATAACGTTATATACTATTACGCTATAACGGATAACGATATCTTTCATCACTATGTGACGTATAACGTTATATACTATTGCGTTAGAACCTATAACGTTATACTGCGTCTCTATATGACGTATAACGATATATACTATTACGATATAAGGTATAACGATATAATGCATCACTATATGAAGGATAACCTTATATACTATTACGTTATAACACATAACGTTATATTGCATCACTATATGAAGTATACCCTTATATACTATTACATTATAAGGTGTAACGCTATATTGCACCACTATATGCCGTATAACGTTATATACTGTTACGTTATAACGGATAACGATATATTTCATCACTATGTGACGTATAACGTTATATACTATAACGTTATAAGGTATAACGATATAATGCATCACTATATGAAGTATAACCTTATATACTATTACGTTATAAGGTATAACAATATATTGCACCACTATATGACCTATAACGTTATGGAGTATTACGTTTTAACGTATAACGTTATATACTATTACGTTATAACGTACAACGATATATTGCATCACTATATGAAGTATAACCTTATATACTATTACGTTATAAGGTATAACGCTATATTGCACCACTATATGCCGTATAACGTTATATACTGTTACGTTATAACGGATAACGATATATTTCATCACTATGTGACGTATAACGTTATATACTATAACGTTATAAGGTATAACAATATAATGCATCACTATATGAAGTATAACCTTATATACTATTACGTTATAACGTATAACGTTATATTGCATCACTATATCACTTATAACGTTATATTGCATCACTATATGATGTATAACGTTATATACTATTACGTTATAAGGTATCACGTTATATTGCATCACTATATCACTTATAACGTTATATTGCTTCACTATATGAAGCCTAACGTTATATACTAGTACGTTATAACGCATAACGTTATATTGCATCACTATATGCCGTATAACGTTATATACTATTACGTTATAACGGATAACGATATATTTCATCACTATGTGACGTATAACGTTATATACTATAACGTTATAAGGTATAACGATATAATGCATCACTATATGAAGTATAACCTTATATACTATTACGTTATAATGTATAACGATATTTTGCATCAGTATGTGACGAATAATGTCATATACTCTTACGTTATAACGTATAACGTTATATCGTATCACTATATAACGTATAACGTTATATACTATTACGTTATGACGTATAACGATATATTGCATCACTATATGACGTATAACGTTATATACTATTACGTTATAAGATATAACGTTATATTGCATCACTATATCACTTATAACGTTATATAGCATCCCTATATGACGTATAACGTTATGAACTATTACGTTATAACGTATAGCGTTATAGAGTATTACCTTATATCGTATAACGATTTATACTATTACGTTATAACGCATAACCTTATATTGCATCACTATATCACTTATAACGTTATATTGCATCACTATATCGCTTATAACGTTATATTGTACCACTATATCACTTATAACGTTATATTGCATCACTATACCACTTATAACGTTATATAGCACCGCTATATGACGTATAACGTCATATACTATTACGCTGTAACCTATAACGTTGTACTGCATCACTATATGACGTATAAGGTTATATACTATTACGTTATAAGATATAACGTTATAATGCTTCACTATATCACTTATAACGTTATATAGCATCCCTATATGACGTATAACGTTATATACTATTACGTTATAAGATATAACGTTATATTGCATCACTATATCACTTATAGCGTTATATTGCATCACTATATGACGCATAACGTCGCATACTATTACATTATAACTTATAACGTTATAGAGTATTACGCTATAACGTATGACTACATATTGCATCACTATATGACGAATAACGTCATATACTTTTACGTTATAACGTATAACGGTATATTGCATTACTATATGACGCATAACGTTATGGAGTATTACGTTACAACGTATAACGACGTATTGCATGACTATGTGACGTATAACGTTATACACTATTGCGTTATAACCTATAACGCTATACTGCATCACTATATGACGTATAACGTTATATACTATTACGTTATAACGTATAACGATATATTGCATCACTATTTGACGTATAACGTTATATACTATTACGTTATAATGCATAACGTTATATTGCATCACTATATGAAGTATAACCTTATATACTATTACATTATATGGTATAACGATATATTGCACCACTATATGACGTATAACGTCATATACTATTACGTTATAACCTATAACGTTATACTGCATCACTATGTGACGTATAACGTTATATACTATTACGCTATAAGGAATAACGATATATTGCATCACTATATGAAGTATACCCTTATATACTATTACATTATAAGGTATAACGATATATTGCACCACTATATGACGTATAACGTCATATACTATTACGTTATAACCTATAACGTTATACTGCATCACTATATGACGTATAACGTTATATACTATTACGTTATAAGGTATAACGATATATTGCATCACTATATGAAGTATAACCTTATATACTATTACATTATAACGCATAACGTTATATTGCATCACTATATCACTTATAACGTTATATTGCATCACTATATGATGTATAACGTTATATACTATTTCGTTATAAGGTATAACGTTATATTGCATCACTATATCACTTATAACGTTATATTGCTTCACTATATGAAGCCTAACGTTATATACTAGTACGTTATAACGCATAACGTTATATTGCATCACTATATGCCGTATAACGTTATATACTATTACGTTATAACGGATAACGATATATTTCATCACTATGTGACGTATAACGTTATATACTATAACGTTATAAGGTATAACGATATAATGCATCACTATATGAAGTATAACCTTATATACTATTAGGTTATAAGGTATAACAATATATTGCACCACTATATGACCTATAACGTTATGGAGTATTACGTTTTAACGTATAACGTTATATACTATTACGTTATAACGTACAACGATATATTGCATCACTATATGAAGTATAACCTTATATACTATTACGTTATAAGGTATAACGATATTTTGCATCAGTATATGACGAATAATGTCATATACTCTTACGTTATAACGTATAACGTTATATCGTATCACTATATGACGTATAACGTTATATACTATTACGTTATGACGTATAACGATATATTGCATCACTATATGACGTATAACGTTATATACTATTACGTTATAAGATATAACGTTATATTGCATCACTATATCACTTATAACGTTATATAGCATCCCTATATGACGTATAACGTTATGAACTGTTACGTTATAACGTATAGCGTTATAGAGTATTCCCTTATATCGTATAACGATTTATACTATTTCGTTATAACGCATAACCTTATATTGTATCACTATATCACTTATAACGTTATATTGCATCACTATATCGCTTATAACGTTATATTGTACCACTATATCACTTATAACGTTATATTGCATCACTATATCACTTATAACGTTATATAGCATCGCTATATGACGTATAACGTCATATACTATTACGTTATAACCTATAACGTTGTACCGCATCACTATATGACGTATAACGTTATATACTATTGCGCTATATCCTATAACGTTATACTGCATCACTATATGACGTATAACGTTATATACTATTACGTTATAACGTATAACGTTATACTGCGTCACTATATGACGTATAACGTTATATACTATTACGTTATAAGGTATAACAATATATTGCATCACTATATGAAGTATAACATTATATACTATTACGTTATAAGGTATAACGTTATATTGCTTCACTATATCAAATATAACCTTATATACTATTACATTATAAGGTATAACGATATATTGCACCACTAGATGACGTATAACGTCATATACTATTACATTATAACGTATAACGTTATGGAGTATTACCTTATAACTTATAACGATTTATACTATTATGTTATAACGCATAACGCTATATTGCATCACTATATCACTTATAACGTTATATTGCATCACTATATGAAGTATAACCTTATATACTATTACGTTATAAGGTATAACGATATATTGCATCACCATATGAAGTATAACCTTATATACTATTACGTTATAAGGTATAACGATATATTGCACCACTTTATGACGTATAACGTCATATACTATTACGTTACAACCAATAACGTTATACTGCGTCACTATATGACGTATAACGTTATATACTATTACGTTATAAGGTATAACGTTATATTGCATCACTATATCACCTATACCGTTATATAGCATCCCAATATGACGTATAACGTTATGAACTATTACGTTATAACGTATAGCGTTATATTGCATCACTATATCACTTACAACGTTAAATTGCATCACTATATCACTTATAACGTTATATGGCATTACTATATAACGTATAACGTTATGGAGTATTACGTTATGACCTATAGTGTTATAGAGTATTACCTTATATCGTATAACGATTTTCACTATTACTTATAACGCATAACGCTATATTGCATCACTATATGACGTATAGCGATATATACTATTACGTTATAAGGTATAACGATATATTTCATCACTATGTTACGTATAACGTTATGTACTATTACGTTATAAGGTATAACGATATAATGCATCACTATATGTAGTATAACCTTATATACTACTACGTTATAAGGTATAACAATATATTGCACCACTATATGACGTATAACGTTATGGAGTATTACGTTTTAACGTATAGCGTTGTAGAGTATTACCTTATATCGTATAACGATTTAAATTATTACGTTATAACGCATAACGTTATATTGCATCACTATGTCACTTATAACGTTATATTGCATCACTATATCACTTATAACGTTATATTGCACAACTATTTGACGTATAACGTCGTATAATATTACGTTATAACCTAAAACGTTGTACCGCATCACTATATGACGTATAACGTTATATACTATTACGTTATAAGGTGTAACGTTATATTGCATCACAATATCACTTATAACTATATATAGCATGCCTATATGACGTATAACGTTATGAACTATTACGTTATAACGTATAGCGTTGTAGAGTATTACCTTATATCGTATAACGATTTAAATTATTACGTTATAACGCATAACGTTATATTGCATCACTATGTCACTTATAACGTTATATTGCATCACTATATCACTTATAACGTTATATTGTACCACTATATCAGTTATAACGTTATATTGCATCACTATATCACTTATAACGATATATTGCACCACTATATGGCGTATAACGTCATATACTATTACGTTATAACCTATAACGTTATACTGCATCACTATATGACGTATAACGTTATATACTATTACGCTATAAGGTATAACGATATATTGCATCACTATATGAAGTATACCCTTATATACTATTACATTATAAGGTATAACGATATATTGCACCACTATATGACGTATAACGTCATATACTATTACGTTATAACCTATAACGTTATACTGCATCACTATATGACGTATAACGTTATATACTATTACGTTATAAGGTATAACGATATATTGCATCACTATATGAAGTATAACCTTATATACTATTACATTATAACGCACAACGTTATATTGCATCACTCTATCACTTATAACGTTATACTGCATCACTATATGATGTATAATGTTATATACTATTACGTTATAAGGTATCACGTTATATTGCATAACTATATCACTTATAACGTTATATTGCTTCACTATATGAAGCCTAACGTTATATACTAGTACGTTATAACGCATAACGTTATATTGCATCACTATATGCCGTATAACGTTATATACTATTACGTTATAACGGATAACGATATATTTCATCACTATGTGACGTATAACGTTATATACTATAACGTTATAAGGTATAACGATATTTTGCATCAGTATATGACGAATAATGTCATATACTCTTACGTTATAACGTATAACGTTATATCGTATCACTATATAACGTATTACGTTATATACTATTACGTTATAAGGTATAACGTTATATTGCATCACTATATCACCTATAACGTTATATTGCTTCACTATATGAAGCGTAACGTTATATACTAGTACGTTATAACGCATAACGTTATATTGCATCACTATATGACGTATAACGTTATGGAGTATTACGTTTTAACGTATAACGTTATATACTATTGCGTTATAACGCATAACGTTATATTGCTTCACTATATCACTTATAACGTTATATTGTACCACTATATGACGTATAACGTCATATATTATTACGTTAGAACCTATAACGTTATACTGCGTCACTATATGACGTATAACGATATATACTATTACGTTATAAGGTATAACGATATAATGCATCACTATATCACTTATAACGTTATATAGCATGCCTATATGACGTATAACGTTATGAACTATTACGTTATAACGTATAGCGTTGTAGAGTATTACCTTATCTCGTATAACGATTTAAGCTATTACGTTATAACGCATAACGTTATATTGCATTACTATATCACTTATAACGTTATATAGCATCACTATATCACTTATAACGTTATATTGTACCACTATATCAGTTATAACGTTATATTGCATCACTATATCACTTATAACGTTATATTGCACCGCTATATGACGTATAACGTCATATACTATTACGCTATAACCTATAACGTTGTACTGCAACACTATATGACGTATAACGTTATATACTATTGCGTTATAACCTATAACGTTATACTGCATCACTATATGACGTATAACGTTATATACTATTACGTTATAACGTATAACGATATATTGCAGCACTATTTGACGTATAACGTTATATACTATTACATTATAATGCATAACGTTATATTGCATCACTATATGAAGTATAAGGTTATATACTATTACGTTATAAGGTATAACGATATATTGCATCACTATATAAAGTATAACCTTATATACTATTACATTATATGGTATAACGATATATTGCACTACTATATGACGTATAACGTCATATACTATTACGGTATAACCTATAACGTTATACTGCAATCACTATATGACGTATATCGTTATATACTATTACGTTATAAGGTATAACGATATATTGCATCACTATATGAAGTATAACCTTATATACTATTACATTATAAGGTATAACGATATATTGCACCACTATATGACGTATAACGTCATATACCATTACGTTATATCCTATAACGTTATACTGCATCACTATATGACCTATAACGTTATATACTATTACGTTATAAGGTATAACGATATATTGCATCACTATATGAAGTACAACCTTATATACTATTACGTTATAACGCATAACGTTATATTGCATCACTATATCACTTATAACGTTATATTGCATCTCTATATGACGTATAACGTCATATACCATTACGTTATAACCTATAACGTTATACTGCATCACTATATGAAGTATAACGTTATATGCTATTACGTTATAAGGTACAACAATATATTGCAACACTATATGACGTATAACGTTATGGAGTATTACGTTTTAACGTATAACGTTATATTGCATTACTATATGACGTACAACGTTATGGAGTATTACGATACAACGTATAACGATATATTGCATCACTATGTGACGTATAACGTTATATACTATTACGTTATAACCTATAACGTTGTACTGCATCACCATATGACGTATAACGTTATGGAGTATTACGTTTTAACGTATAACGTTAAGTACTATTACGTTATAACGCATAACGTTATATTGCATCACTATATCACTTATAACGTTATATTGCACCGCTATATAACGTATAACGTCATATACTATTACGTTATAACCTATAACGTTGTACTGCATCACTATATGACGTATAACGTTATATACTATTACGTTATAAGGTATAACGTTATATTGCATCACTATATAACTTATAGCGTTATATTGCATCACTATATGAAGTATAACGTTATATACTAGTACGTTATAACGCATAACGATATATTGCATCACTATATGAAGTATAACCTTATATACTATTACATTATAAGGTATAACAATATATTGCACCACTATATGACGTATAACGTCATATACTATTACGTTATAACCTATAACGTTATACTACATCACTATATGACGTATAACGTTATATACTATTACGTTATAAGGTATAACGATATATTGCATCACTATATGAAGTATAACCTTATATACTATTACGTTATAACGCATAACGTTATATTGCATCACTA
This sequence comes from Bombus affinis, assembly GCF_024516045.1. Lineage (NCBI taxonomy): Eukaryota > Metazoa > Arthropoda > Insecta > Hymenoptera > Apidae > Bombus > Bombus affinis. Next base: position 14,795 of record NW_026109536.1, read on the forward strand.
TATCACTTATAACGTTATTTTGCATCACTATATGACGTATAACGTTATATACTATTACGTTATAAGGTATAACAATATATTGCATCACTATATCACTTATAACGTTATATTGCTTCACTATATGAAGCGTAACGTTATATACTAGTACGTTATAACGCATAACGTTATATTGCAGCACTATATGACGTATAACGTTATGGAGTATTACGTTTTATCGTATAACGTTATATACTATTCCGTTATAACGGATAACGATATATTTCATCACTATGTGACGTATAACGTTATATTGCATTACTATATGACGTATAACGTTATGGAGTATTACGTTTTAACGTATAACGTTATATACTATTACGTTATAACGCATAACGTTATATTGCATCACTATATCACTTATAACGTTATATTGCATCACTATATCACTTATAACTTTATATTGCATCACTATATGACGCATAACGTCATATACTATTACATTATAACTTATAACGTTATAGAGTATTACGCTATAACGTATGACTACATATTGTATCACTATATGACGAATAACGTCATATACTTTTACGTTATAACGTATAACGGTATATTGTATAACTATATCACTTATAACGTTATATAGCATCCCTATATGACGTATAACGTTATGAACTGTTACGTTATAACGTATAGCGTTATAGAGTATTACCTTATATCGTATAACGATTTATACTATTACGTTATAACGCATAACCTTATATTGCATCACTATATCACTTATAACGTTATATTGCATCACTATATCGCTTATAACGTTATATTGTACCACTATATCACTTATAACGATATATTGCACCACTATATGACCTATAACGTTATGGAGTATTACGTTTTAACGTATAACGTTATATACTATTACGTTATAACACATAACGTTATATTGCATCACTATATGAAGTATACCCTTATATACTATTACATTATAAGGTGTAACGCTATATTGCACCACTATATGCCGTATAACGTTATATACTGTTACGTTATAACGGATAACGATATATTTCATCACTATGTGACGTATAACGTTATATACTATAACGTTATAAGGTATATCGATATAATGCATCACTATATGAAGTATAACCTTATATACTATTACGTTATAAGGTATAACAATATATTGCACCACTATATGACCTATAACGTTATGGAGTATTACGTTTTAACGTATAACGTTATATACTATTACGTTATAACGTACAACGATATATTGCATCACTATATGAAGTATAACCTTATATACTATTACGTTATAAGGTATGACGCTATATTGCACCACTATATGCCGTATAACGTTATATACTGTTACGTTATAACGGATAACGATATATTTCATCACTATGTGACGTATAACGTTATATACTATAACGTTATAAGGTATAACAATATAATGCATCACTATATGAAGTATAACCTTATATACTATTACGTTATAACGCATAACGTTATATTGCATCACTATATCACTTATAACGTTATATTGCATCACTATTTGATGTATAACGTTATATGCTATTACGTTATAAGGTATAACGTTATATTGCATCACTATATCACTTATAACGTTATATTGCTTCACTATATGAAGCGTAACGTTATATACTAGTACGTTATAACGCGTAACGTTATATTGCATCACTATATGCCGTATAATGTCATATACTCTTACGTTATAACGTATAACGTTATATCGTATCACTATATAACGTATAACGTTATATACTATTACGTTATGACGTATAACGATATATTGCATCACTATATGACGTATAACGTTATATACTATTACGTTATAAGATATAACGTTATATTGCATCACTATATCACTTATAACGTTATATAGCATCCCTATATGACGTATAACGTTATGAACTGTTACGTTATAACGTATAGCGTTATAGAGTATTACCTTATATCGTATAACGATTTATACTATTACGTTATAACGCATAACCTTATATTGCATCACTATATCACTTATAACGTTATATTGCATCACTATATCGCTTATAACGTTATATTGTACCACTATATCACTTATAACGTTATATTGCATCACTATATCACATATAACGTTATATAGCATCGCTATAAGACGTATAACGTCATATACTATTACGTTATAACCTATAACGTTGTACCGCATCACTATATGACGTATAACGTTATATACTATTGCGCCATAACCTATAACGTTATACTGCATCACTATATGACGTATAACGTTATATACTATTACGTTATAACGTATAACGATATATTGCACCACTATATGACCTATAACGTTATGGAGTATTACGTTTTAACGTATAACGTTATATACTACTACGTTATAATGCATAACGTTATACTGCATCACCATATGATGTATAACGTTATATACTATTACGTTATAAGGTATAACGATATATTGCATCTCTATATGAAGTATAACCTTATATACTATTACATTATAAGGTATAACGATATATTGCACCACTATATGACGTATAACGTCATATACTATTACGTTATAACCTATAACGTTATACTGCATCACTATATGACGTATAACGTTATATACTATTACGTTATAAGGTATAACGTTATATTGCATCACTATATCACTTATAACGTTATATTGCTTCACTATATGAAACGTAACGTTATATACTAGTACGTTATAACGCATAACGTTATATTGCATCACTATATCACTTATAACGTTATATTGCATCACTATATGACGTATACCGTTATATACTATTACGTTATAAGGTATAACGTTGTATTGCATCACTATATCACTTATAACGTTATATTGCTTCACTATATGAAGCGTAACGTTATATACTAGTACGTTATAACGCATAACGTTATATTGCATCACTATATGACGTATAACGTTATGGAGTATTACGTTTTAACGTATAACGATATATACTATTGCGTTATAACGCATAACGTTATATTGCTTCACTATATCACTTATAACGTTATATTGTACCACTATATGACGTATAACGTCATATACTATTACGTTATAACCTATAACGTTATACTGCATCACTATATGACGTATAACGTTATATACTATTACGTTATAAGGTATAACGATATATTGCAACACTATATGAAGTACAACCTTATATACTATTACGTTATAGCGCATAACGTTATATTGCATCACTATATCACTTATAACGTTATAATGCATCACTATATGACGTATAACGTTATATAATATTGCGTTATAACGCATAACGTTATATTGCTTCACTATATCACTTAAAACGTTATATAGCATGCCTATATGACGTATAACGTTATGAACTATTACGTTATAACGTATAGCGTTGTAGAGTATTACCTTATCTCGTATAACGATTGAAGCTATTACGTTATAACGCATAACGTTATATTGCATTACTATATCACTTATAACGTTATATTGCATCACTATATCACTTATAACGTTATATTGTACCACTATATCAGTTATAACGTTATATTGCATCACTATATAACTTATAACGTTATATTGCACCGCTATATGACGTATAACGTCATATGCTATTACGTTATAACCTATAACGTCGTACTGCATCACTATATGACGTATAACGTTATATACTATTACGTTACAACGTACAACGATATGATGCATCACTATATGAAGTATAACCTTATACGCTATTACGTTATAAGGTATAACGATATTTTGCATCAGTATATGACGAATAACGTCATGTACTCTTACGTTATAACGTATAACGGTATATTGTATCACTATATGACGTATAACGTTATATATTATTACGTCATAACGTATAACGATATATTGCATCACTATATGACGTATAACGTTATATACTATTACGTTATAAGATATAACGTTATATTGTATCACTATATCACTTATAACGTTATATAGCATCCCTATATGACGTATAACGTTATGAACTATTACGTTATAACGTATAGCGTTATAGAGTATTACCTTATATCGTATAACGATTTATACTATTACGTTATAACGCATAACGCTATATTGCATCACTATATCACTTATAACGTTATACTGCATCACTATATTACTTATAACGTTAAATAGCATCCCTATATGACGTATAACGTTGCGAACTATTACGTTATAACGTATACCGTTATATTTCATCACTATATGTCGTATAACGTTATGGAGTATTACGTTTTAACGTATAACGTTATATTGCATTACTATATGACGTACAACATTATGGAGTATTACGATACAAGGTATAACGATATATTGCATCACTATGTGACGTATAACGTTATATACTATTACGTTATAACCTATAACGTTGTACTGCATCACCATATGACGTATAACGTTATGGAGTATTACGTTTTAACCGTATAACGTTAAATACTATTACGTTATCACGCATAACGTTATATTGCATCACTATATCACTTATAACGTTATATTGCACCGCTATATAACGTATAACGTCATATACTATTACGTTATAACCTATAACGTTGTACTGCATCACTATATGACGTATAACGTTATATACTATTACGTTATAAGGTATAACGTTATATTGCATCACTATATAACTTATAACGATATATAGCATCCCTATATGACGTATAACGTTATGAACTATTACGTTATAACGTATAGCGTTATATTGCTTCACTATATCACTTATAACGTTATATTGCACCACTATATGGCGTATAACGTCATATACTATTACGTTATAACCAATAACGATGTAGTGCATCACTATATGACGTATAACGTTATATACTATTACGTTATAAGGTATAACGTTATATTGCATCACTATATAACTTATAACGTTATATAGCATCCCTATATGACGTATAACGTTATGAACTATTACGTTATAACGTATAGCGTTATATTGCTTCACTATATCACTTATAACGTTATATTGTATTACTATATGACGTATAACGTTATGGAGTATTGCGTTACAACGTATAACGATATATTGCATCACTATGTGGCGTATAACGATATATACTATTACGTTATAACGCATAACGTTATATTGCATCACTATATCACTTATAACGTTATATTGCACCACTATATGACGTATAACGTCATATACTATTACGTTGTAACCTATAACGTTGCACTGCAACACTGTATGACGTATAACGTTATGGAGTATTACGTTTCAACGTATAACGTTATATACTATTACGTTATAAGATATAACGTTATATTGCATCACTATATCACTTATAACGTTATATAGCATCCCTATATGACGTATAACGTTATGAACTATTACGTTATAACGTATAGCGTTATAGAGTATTACCTTATATCGTATAAAGATTTATACTATTACGTTATAACGCATAACCTTATATTGCATCACTATATCACTTATAACGTTATATTGCATCACTATATCGCTTATAACGTTATATTGTACCACTATATCACTTATAACGTTATATTGCATCACTATACCACTTATAACGTTATATAGCACCGCTATATGACGTATAACGTCATATACTATTACGCTGTAACCTATAACGTTGTACTGCATCACTATATGACGTATAAGGTTATATACTATTACGTTATAAGATATAACGTTATAATGCTTCACTATATCACTTATAACGTTATATAGCATCCCTATATGACGTATAACGTTATATACTATTACGTTATAAGATATAACGTTATATTGCATCACTATATCACTTATAGCGTTATATTGCATCACTATATGACGCATAACGTCACATACTATTACATTATAACTTATAACGTTATAGAGTATTACGCTATAACGTATGACTACATATTGCATCACTATATGACGAATAACGTCATATACTTTTACGTTATAACGTATAACGGTATATTGCATTACTATATGACGCATAACGTTATGGAGCATTACGTTACAACGTATAACGACGTATTGCATGACTATGTGACGTATAACGTTATACACTATTGCGTTATAACCTATAACGCTATACTGCATCACTATATGACGTATAACGTTATATACTATTACGTTATAACGTATAACGATATATTGCATCACTATATGAAGTATACCCTTATATACTATTACATTATAAGGTATAACTATATATTGCACCACTATATGACGTATAACGTCATATACTATTACGTTATAACCTATAACGTTATACTGCATCACTATATGACGTATAACGTTATATACTATTACGTTATAATGCATAACGTTATATTGCATCACTATATGAAGTATAACCTTATATACTATTACATTATATGGTATAACGATATATTGCACCACTATATGACGTATAACGTTATGGAGTATTACGTTTTAACGTATAACGTTATATACTATTACGTTATAACGTACAACGATATATTGCATCACTATATGAAGTATAACCTTATATACTATTACGTTATAAGATATAACGTTATATTGCATCACTATATCACTTATAACGTTATATAGCATCCCTATATGACGTATAACGTTATGAACTGTTACGTTATAACGTATAGCGTTATGGAGTATTCCCTTATATCTTATAACGATTTATACTATTTCGTTATAACGCATAACCTTATATTGTATCACTATATCACTTATAACGTTATATTGCATCACTATATCGCTTATAACGTTATATTGTACCACTATATCACTTATAACGTTATATTGCATCACTATATCACTTATAACGTTATATAGCATCGCTATATGACGTATAATGTCATATACTATTACGTTATAACCTATAACGTTGTACCGCATCACTATATGACGTATAACGTTATATACTATTGCGCTATATCCTATAACGTTATACTGCATCACTATATGACGTATAACGTTATATACTATTACGTTATAACGTATAACGTTATACTGCGTCACTATATGACGTATAACGTTATATACTATTACGTTATAAGGTATAACAATATATTGCATCACTATATGAAGTATAACATTATATACTATTACGTTATAAGGTATAACGTTATATTGCTTCACTATATCAAATATAACCTTATATACTATTACATTATAAGGTATAACGATATATTGCACCACTAGATGACGTATAACGTCATATACTATTACGTTATAACCTATAACGTTGTACTGCATCACTATATGACGTATAACGTCATATACTATTACATTATAACGTATAACGTTATGGAGTATTACCTTATAACTTATAACGATTTATACTATTATGTTATAACGCATAACGCTATATTGCATCACTATATCACTTATAACGTTATATTGCATCACTATATGAAGTATAACCTTATATACTATTACGTTATAAGGTATAACGATATATTGCATCACCATATGAAGTATAACCTTATATACTATTACGTTATAAGGTATAACGATATATTGCACCACATTATGACGTATAACGTCATATACTATTACGTTACAACCAATAACGTTATACTGCGTCACTATATGACGTATAACGTTATATACTATTACGTTATAAGGTATAACGTTATATTGCATCACTATATCACTTATACCGTTATATAGCATCCCAATATGACGTATAACGTTATGAACTATTACGTTATAACGTATAGCGTTATATTGCATCACTATATCACTTACAACGTTATATTGCATCACTATATCACTTATAACGTTATATGGCATTACTATATAACGTATAACGTTATGGAGTATTAAGTTATGACCTATAGTGTTATAGAGTATGTACTATTACGTTATAAGGTATAACGATATAATGCATCACTATATGTAGTATAACCTTATATACTACTACGTTATAAGGTATAACAATATATTGCACAACTATATGACGTATAACGTTATGGAGTATTACGTTTTAACGTATAGCGTTGTAGAGTATTACCTTATATCGTATAACGATTTAAATTATTACGTTATAACGCATAACGTTATATTGCATCACTATGTCACTTATAACGTTATATTGCATCACTATATCACTTATAACGTTATATTGCACAACTATTTGACGTATAACGTCGTATAATATTACGTTATAACCTAAAACGTTGTACCGCATCACTATATGACGTATAACGTTATATACTATTACGTTATAAGGTATAACGATATATTGCATCACTATATGAAGTACAACCTTATATACTATTACGTTATAACGCATAACGTTATATTGCATCACTATATCACTTATAACGTTATATTGCATCACTATATGACGTATAACGTTATATACTATTACGTTATAAGGTATAACGTTATATTGCATCACTATATCACTTATAACGTTATATTGCTTCACTATATGAAGCGTAACGTTATATACTAGTACGTTATAACGCATAACGTTATATTGCATCACTATATGACGTATAACGTTATGGAGTATTACGTTTTAACGTATAACGATATATACTATTGCGTTATAACGCATAACGTTATATTGCTTCACTATATCACTTATAACGTTATATTGTACCACTATATGACGTATAACGTCATTTACTATTACGTTATAACCTATAACGTTATACTGCATCACTATATGACGTATAACGTTATATACTATTACGTTATAAGGTATAACGATATATTGCATCACTATATGAAGTACAACCTTATATACTATTACGTTATAGCGCATAACGTTATATTGCATCACTATATCACTTATAACGTTATATTGCATCACTATATGACGTATAACGTTATATAATATTGCGTTATAACGCATAACGTTATATTGCTTCACTATATCACTTAAAACGTTATATAGCATGCCTATATGACGTATAACGTTATGAACTATTACGTTATAACGTATAGCGTTGTAGAGTATTACCTTATCTCGTATAACGATTGAAGCTATTACGTTATAACGCATAACGTTATATTGCATTACTATGTCACTTATAACGTTATATTGCATCACTATATCACTTATAACGTTATATTGTACCACTATATCAGTTATAACGTTATATTGCATCACTATATAACTTATAACGTTATATTGCACCGCTATATGACGTATAACGTCATATGCTATTACGTTATAACCTATAACGTCGTACTGCATCACTATATGACGTATAACGTTATATACTATTACGTTACAACGTACAACGATATGATGCATCACTATATGAAGTATAACCTTATACGCTATTACGTTATAAGGTATAACGATATTTTGCATCAGTATATGACGAATAACGTCATGTACTCTTACGTTATAACGTATAACGGTATATTGTATCACTATATGACGTATAACGTTATATATTATTACGTCATAACGTATAACGATATATTGCATCACTATATGACGTATAACGTTATATACTATTACGTTATAAGATATAACGTTATATTGTATCACTATATCACTTATAACGTTATATAGCATCCCTATATGACGTATAACGTTATGAACTATTACGTTATAACGTATAGCGTTATAGAGTATTACCTTATATCGTATAACGATTTATACTATTACGTTATAACGCATAACGCTATATTGCATCACTATATCACTTATAACGTTATACTGCATCACTATATTACTTATAACGTTAAATAGCATCCCTATATGACGTATAACGTTGCGAACTATTACGTTATAACGTATACCGTTATATTTCATCACTACATGTCGTATAACGTTATGGAGTATTACGTTTTAACGTATAACGTTATATTGCATTACTATATGACGTACAACATTATGGAGTATTACGATACAACGTATAACGATATATTGCATCACTATGTGACGTATAACGTTATATACTATTACGTTATAACCTATAACGTTGTACTGCATCACCATATGACGTATAACGTTATGGAGTATTACGTTTTAACCGTATAACGTTAAATACTATTACGTTATCACGCATAACGTTATATTGCATCACTATATCACTTATAACGTTATATTGCACCGCTATATAACGTATAACGTCATATACTATTACGTTATAACCTATAACGTTGTACTGCATCACTATATGACGTATAACGTTATATACTATTACGTTATAAGGTATAACGTTATATTGCATCACTATATAACTTATAACGATATATAGCATCCCTATATGACGTATAACGTTATGAACTATTACGTTATAACGTATAGCGTTATATTGCTTCACTATATCACTTATAATGTTATATTGCACCACTATATGGCGTATAACGTCATATACTATTACGTTATAACCAATAACGATGTAGTGCATCACTATATGACGTATAACGTTATATACTATTACGTTATAAGGTATAACGTTATATTGCATCACTATATAACTTATAACGTTATATAGCATCCCTATATGACGTATAACGTTATGAACTATTACGTTATAACGTATAGCGTTATATTGCTTCACTATATCACTTATAACGTTATATTGTATTACTATATGACGTATAACGTTATGGAGTATTGCGTTACAACGTATAACGATATATTGCATCACTATGTGGCGTATAACGATATATACTATTACGTTATAACGCATAACGTTATATTGCATCACTATATCACTTATAACGTTATATTGCACCACTATATGACGTATAACGTCATATACTATTACGTTGTAACCTATAACGTTGCACTGCAACACTGTATGACGTATAACGTTATGGAGTATTACGTTTCAACGTATAACGTTATATACTATTACGTTATAAGATATAACGTTATATTGCATCACTATATCACTTATAACGTTATATAGCATCCCTATATGACGTATAACGTTATGAACTATTACGTTATAACGTATAGCGTTATAGAGTATTACCTTATATCGTATAACGATTTATACTATTACGTTATAACGCATAACCTTATATTGCATCACTATATCACTTATAACGTTATATTGCATCACTATATCGCTTATAACGTTATATTGTACCACTATATCACTTATAACGTTATATTGCATCACTATACCACTTATAACGTTATATAGCACCGCTATATGACGTATAACGTCATATACTATTACGCTGTAACCTATAACGTTGTACTGCATCACTATATGACGTATAAGGTTATATACTATTACGTTATAAGATATAACGTTATAATGCTTCACTATATGAAGTATAACCTTATATACTATTACATTATATGGTATAACGATATATTGCACCACTATATGACGTATAACGTCATATACTATTACGTTATAACCTATAACGTTATACTGCATCACTATATGACGTATAACGTTATATACTATTACGCTATAAGGAATAACGATATATTGCATCACTATATGAAGTATACCCTTATATACTATTACATTATAAGGTATAACGATATATTGCACCACTATATGACGTATAACGTCATATACTATTACGTTATAACCTATAACGTTATACTGCATCACTATATGACGTATAACGTTATATACTATTACGTTATAATGCATAACGTTATATTGCATCACTATATGAAGTATAACCTTATATACTATTACATTATATGGTATAACGATATATTGCACCACTATATGACGTATAACGTCATATACTATTACGTTATAACCTATAACGTTATACTGCATCACTATATGACGTATAACGTTATATACTATTACGCTATAAGGAATAACGATATATTGCATCACTATATGAAGTATACCCTTATATACTATTACATTATAAGGTATAACGATATATTGCACCACTATATGACGTATAACGTCATATACTATTACGTTATAACCTATAACGTTATACTGCATCACTATATGACGTATAACGTTATATACTATTACGTTATAAGGTATAACGATATATTGCATCACTATATGAAGTATAACCTTATATACTATTACATTATAACGCATAACGTTATATTGCATCACTCTATCACTTATAACGTTATATAGCATCCCTATATGACGTATAACGTTATGAACTGTTACGTTATAACGTATAGCGTTATAGAGTATTCCCTTATATCGTATAACGATTTATACTATTTCGTTATAACGCATAACCTTATATTGTATCACTATATCACTTATAACGTTATATTGCTTCACTATATCGCTTATAACGTTATATTGTACCACTATATCACTTATAACGTTATATTGCATCACTATATCACTTATAACGTTATATAGCATCGCTATATGACGTATAACGTCATATACTATTACGTTATAACCTATAACGTTGTACCGCATCACTATATGACGTATAACGTTATATACTATTGCGCTATATCCTATAACGTTATACTGCATCACTATATGACGTATAACGTTATATACTATTACGTTATAACGTATAACGTTATACTGCGTCACTATATGACGTATAACGTTATATACTATTACGTTATAAGGTATAACAATATATTGCATCACTATATGAAGTATAACATTATATACTATTACGTTATAAGGTATAACGTTATATTGCTTCACTTTATCAAATATAACCTTATATACTATTACATTATAAGGTATAACGATATATTGCACCACTAGATGACGTATAACGTCATATACTATTACGTTATAACCTATAACGTTGTACTGCATCACTATATGACGTATAACGTCATATACTATTACATTATAACGTATAACGTTATGGAGTATTACCTTATAACTTATAACGATTTATACTATTATGTTATAACGCATAACGCTATATTGCATCACTATATCACTTATAACGTTATATTGCATCACTATATGAAGTATAACCTTATATACTATTACGTTATAAGGTATAACGATATATTGCATCACCATATGAAGTATAACCTTATATACTATTACGTTATAAGGTATAACGATATATTGCACCACATTATGACGTATAACGTCATATACTATTACGTTACAACCAATAACGTTATACTGCGTCACTATATGACGTATAACGTTATATACTATTACGTTATAAGGTATAACGTTATATTGCATCACTATATCACTTATACCGTTATATAGCATCCCAATATGACGTATAACGTTATGAACTATTACGTTATAACGTATAGCGTTATATTGCATCACTATATCACTTACAACGTTATATTGCATCACTATATCACTTATAACGTTATATGGCATTACTATATAACGTATAACGTTATGGAGTATTAAGTTATGACCTATAGTGTTATAGAGTATGTACTATTACGTTATAAGGTATAACGATATAATGCATCACTATATGTAGTATAACCTTATATACTACTACGTTATAAGGTATAACAATATATTGCACAACTATATGACGTATAACGTTATGGAGTATTACGTTTTAACGTATAGCGTTGTAGAGTATTACCTTATATCGTATAACGATTTAAATTATTACGTTATAACGCATAACGTTATATTGCATCACTATGTCACTTATAACGTTATATTGCATCACTATATCACTTATAACGTTATATTGCACAACTATTTGACGTATAACGTCGTATAATATTACGTTATAACCTAAAACGTTGTACCGCATCACTATATGACGTATAACGTTATATACTATTACGTTATAAGGTATAACGTTATATTGCATCACTATATCACTTATAACTATATATAGCATGCCTATATGACGTATAACGTTATGAACTATTACGTTATAACGTATAGCGTTGTAGAGTATTACCTTATATCGTATAACGATTTAAATTATTACGTTATAACGTTGCATAACGTTATATTGCATCACTATGTCACTTATAACGTTATATTGCATCACTATATCACTTATAACGTTATATTGTACCACTATATCAGTTATAACGTTATATTGCATCACTATATCACTTATAACGATATATTGCACCACTATATGACGTATAACGTTATGGAGTATTACGTTTTAACGTATAGCGTTGTAGAGTATTACCTTATATCGTATAACGATTTAAATTATTACGTTATAACGCATAACGTTATATTGCATCACTATGTCACTTATAACGTTATATTGCATCACTATATCACTTATAACGTTATATTGCACAACTATTTGACGTATAACGTCGTATAATATTACGTTATAACCTAAAACGTTGTACCGCATCACTATATGAAGTATACCCTTATATACTATTACATTATAACGCACAACGTTATATTGCATCACTATATCACTTATAACGTTATACTGCATCACTATATGATGTATAACGTTATATACTATTACGTTATAAGGTATCACGTTATATTGCATAACTATATCACTTATAACGTTATATTGCTTCACTGTATGAAGTCTAACGTTATATACTAGTACGTTATAACGCATAACGTTATATCGTATCACTATATAACGTATTACGTTATATACTATTACGTTATGACGTATAACGATATATTGCATCACTATATGACGTATAACGTTATATACTATTACGTTATAAGATATAACGTTATATTGCATCACTATATCACTTATAACGTTATATAGCATTCCTATATGACGTATAACGCTATGAACTGTTACGTTATAACGTATAGCGTTATAGAGTATTACCTTATATCGTATAACGATTTATACTATTACGTTATAACGCATAACCTTATATTGCATCACTATATCACTTATAACGTTATATTGCATCACTATATCGCTTATACCGTTATATTGTACCACTATATCACTTATAACGTTGTATTGCATCACTATATCACATATAACGTTATATAGCATAGCTATATGACGTATAACGTCATATACTATTACGTTATAACCTATAACGTTGTACCGCATCACTATATGACGTATAACGTTATATACTATTGCGCTATAACCTATAACGTTATACTGCATCACTATATGACGTATAACGTTATATACTATTACGTTACAACGTATAACGATATATTGCACCACTATATGACCTATAACGTTATGGAGTATTACGTTTTAACGTATAACGTTTTATACTACTACGTTATAACGCATAACGTTATACTGCATCACTATATGATGTATAACGTTATATACTATTACGTTATAAGGTATAACGATATATTGCATCTCTATATGAAGTATAACCTTATATACTATTACATTATAAGGTATAACGAAATATTGCACCACTATATGACGTATAACGTCATATACTATTACGTTATAACCTATAACGTTATACTGCATCACTATATGACGTATAACGTTATATACTATTACGTTATAAGGTATAACGATATATTGCATCACTATATGTAGTACAACCTTATATACTATTACGTTATAACGCATAACGTTATATTGCATCACTATATCACTTATAACGTTATATTGCATCACTATATGACGTATAACGTTATATACTATTACGTTATAAGGTATAACGTTATATTGCATCACTATATCACTTATAACGTTATATTGCTTCACTATATGAAGCGTAACGTTATATACTAGTACGTTATAACGCACAACGTTATATTGCATCACTATATGACGTATAACGTTATGGAGTATTACGTTTTAAAGTATAACGTTATATACTATTGCGTTATAACGCATAACGTTATATTGCTTCACTATATCACTTATAACGTTATATTGTACCACTATATGACGTATAACGTCATATATTATTACGTTATAACCTATAACGTTGTACCGCATCACTATATGACGTATAACGTTATATACTATTGCGCCATAACCTATAACGTTATACTGCATCACTATATGACGGAATAACGTTATATACTATTACGTTATAACGTATAACGATATATTGCACCACTATATGACCTATAACGTTATGGAGTATTACGTTTTAACGTATAACGTTATATACTACTACGTTATAATGCATAACGTTATACTGCATCACTATATGATGTATAACGTTATATACTATTACGTTATAAGGTATAACGATATATTGCATCTCTATATGAAGTATAACCTTATATACTATTACATTATAAGGTATAACGATATATTGCACCACTATATGACGTATAACGTCATATACTATTACGTTATAACCTATAACGTTATACTGCATCACTATATGACGTATAACGTTATATACTATTACGTTATAAGGTATAACGATATATTGCATCACTATATGAAGTACAACCTTATATACTATTACGTTATAACGCATAACGTTATATTGCATCACTATATCACTTATAACGTTATATTGCATCACTATATGACGTATAACGTTATATACTATTACGTTATAAGGTATAACGTTATATTGCATCACTATATCACTTATAACG
>NW_026109537.1:0-31135 GCF_024516045.1 Bombus affinis
CCAAGGCAGGAAGTAACTCTATACGATGGTAAACGATGGTAACGATGGTAAACGTTTCAATGGTTTCTGTCCCGTGGCTCGCCACACGCAGACTATGCTTCGAGTAAGACGATTGCCAGATGTTGATGCCTCTTCACAGTACATGTTCGGCTAGCCCGAGGACCCGCTATAAATTTTAAGATCTATTTAACGAAAGTCCTTCAAACCGACAAACGGCTAGCACCCTTCCCCAATTTCCACCAACTAAGTAACTCCAATTTCCCTCACTTTCCGAATGAAGACTTTTCTCCACGAATCCGATGATCTCGTGCCCTTAGACACACCCATCGTAGTTTTCCTCGACAGCGTCACCGTGATGGAGAGACACACTTTCGTACGATTTTAACGACGATACAAGTAATTGTCCGGTACGTAGTGCTTGTTCTGTGGCGACCTGAATATAACTTAGACTTCCACGAAGTATACACGTTCGACATCCCGTTGACCGCGGATTCGTTACCGGACCCGAGGCCATTGTCATAGCGCCGTGAGTATCTAACATTGTGATTAATTACCAACGCTGTAATACCACTCACTTGTGCCAATAAACTCTACCATTGTTACACCGCATCGATGGCCAATATCAACCAAGATTCATCCAACACCTCCACCCCCAATCCTATCGTCCAGCCGACATATATATTTCGCATTTTCAGTCTTCGTCGTCGTCGATCCTTATCGTTTTAAAAGTCGTACGGTTCCAGAGCAATTGGTCGCAGTCGCAGACCTTTCGGTTAGCGAGCTCGTTAGCGACTGTCTTATGAAACTCATGGCGAAGAATGAACCTACAGTTTTAGGTCTGAATTTAGATCCCGAACGATCGGAACCACACTGAGACAGACGTCTGTCTTTCTTTGTATATTTACGAAAATAAGATCATCAAGTAGTCAAACAATTTGATGCTCGGATCTCGATAATTACGAACAACTACATTTCTGTTCTGTTAACCGATGTGAGTGTTCCATATTTTACCTTTTCTGCGATGTCGATTCGATATTAAGAATTTATTTATAACGTTAGAGGTATAAGGCTAACACTTAGATGGAGCGTAATTACAAGAATCTTTTACGTATCGCAACTGAGGGTAAAATAACAAAAAAAGAATAAAATAAAAGAATAATAAAAATAAGGTTTTGCGTGTGTGTGTGTATGATTAAGCGAGAATGCAAGGCAAGAGGGAGGATAATTATTGTAAATCGAGTTTATGGCCAGCAGTCTGAACATAAAGTATACTACGTTGCAAGCTACGTATGCGAGTGAACGTAAAAACTATATTACTACCGTTACGTTACAAGGCACACGGACGAGCTTGTTAGTTAGGATAAGTTAGGATAAAAAGATTAGAAAATAAAACCAAGCACGCTGTAATGGTATTTCGCGACGTATTTTATTCTGTAACGTTATATCTGGTATGGTTATACCTTTCGATAAAAATCACAGATAATAAACCGAGTCTCCGTTTCAGTTGTAAGAAAATAAATTTCATTTTGTATTATGTGACGTTGCACTTTGTACAGCAAATCCGTGTTGCGTGAACAACGAAATAAGCGTAACCCGTATCATCGGTTGACACAGCCAACATAGTTAAGGTAAACCAATTAAGGCAACGAGTTAGTAAAACGATTACCCTTCACGTTTTCTCCACGTTATAATCGTGTACGATCTGCCTACCATGAGAAAGGTTATTTGGCAATAGACAAAAAATAGTAAAAAGTCATGTAACAACAATAGCAAGAATCCGATATTAACCGGTTAACCGAGTCATTAATACCGTTGATTTTTATGCATTTCTAAATAATTTGTAGATATTATTCTAAATATCCATGGAACTATCGATTAAAAAATTATTATTCACGAGAATATAAGAAACAAAGATTATTAAAGTTATTTTATCTGGTATTACATGCGTGTAATTCGCGACTCAACAACTTTATTTAATTATTTTGCTAAATTGATTCCTCGTCTGCTATATTTGCAGAAAGATATTTCTGTTGCGTCAAATACGTTTCCATTTTATATTATCTTCCACAGAGGTACTACATACGTATTATCGTTCTGTCTACCTTAACTTCAATTTTATTAACTCGTCGCTTGTTGACTTTGTCAAATGTCCTTTGTTTACTTTGAAGTTGCGAAGCACGGAAAGCTTCCTAGGTACGTGTCCCACTCAGTCTAATAAAAAACGTTCAGGTGCACGAAAAAGAAAAACGCAAAGTTCAAACGCACGCTAATAGATGGCTATATTTAAAAAATTACTCATATTAAATATATTAAGGGCTAAGTGACTTCAATTTTATTAGCTCGTTTCCTGCTGTCTTTAATGTTGCGAAACACGAAAAACCTTCCTATCGCTCTCATCTAATAATAAGCATTTGGGTGCACGAAAAAAGAAGAAGATTCAAGCCAGGATCAACGGAAAGTTCTACTTAAAAAATCAAATATGAAGAATCGAAAAACTTTTATTCATCTCCGATAATATCGACCCCGAGATGTATCTTGTTAAGATTATCCTCCTTCGAAGATTAAACGCTTCATGGCTATATAAAATGGTAACGAGTAGCGCCCTCTCCTAAAGTATTTAAAAAACAGGAGTAGGTCAGTGTGAAATTAAATGGCTGGAATTTTCAGCGATTTCCATAGACAGTGTCTTTGAAATACCTAATTCTCGCTGTTTCACGTATAAGCGAAATAGCGCTCAGCTTTCCAGCAAAAAGCAAATAGCTATATTCTGTAGTATTTGAAGCATCAACTGGCGAACAAATCCGAGAGGAAAAGTTTCGTGAAATTTACATCTTGAATTTCGTTATTTCATTTAACGCAGAGGGATTGGCGTCCGCTACGATCGATACGTTGGCAGATTTGCCTGCGGTTTCTAGCGATTGTCGCGACGATTCTAATTGAGTTTTGCGAAAGAAATGAAATTAAACGTTGGTCGTTAATCGATGGCTGGAAAATAAAATGGATTGCCATGATTCGTCGTATCCCCCGCCTTTTGTTTCTTTCTCATCTTTCGCGTTTCACTGTCTTCGCCAATTACTATATAGAGCCGTACTTTTCTGCTGGCAACTTCAGTTTACGAGATTAAACATTAGCTGGTCCCGTTTCGTTTGATAAAACTGACATCTCATATACGACCTGAGGCATTCTACGAGCTTGGCGCAGGTTTAATAGAAATGTTCGGTAAATATGGACAGAGATAGCGAATGTTACCTGTATAAACATTCACTCTGATCGAAAACTAAAAAATCTGGAATTTTCTGCTCTTGTGCTGAATTACAGTGGTTCGCGAAAATATTTGAATATCCCTGCAAACTCCTTGTGGACATATTATTAAGAATATCTTGATATCCTATCGATACTGTGACAAGATTAACGTATTATTACAATTTCAAACGAGTATGACAATGTATGTAAGAGTCGCAGGACATTTACTGCGATTAATTGTATGTTTGAGACTACTACTAATGTTGTATACTAATTTTTCGTTAAGCATATGTTTGCAATAAATGCCTTGCAACCTCTATATATATATCGAATTGGTTTCAAATTTTCCATAATGTATTAATGTATTAATAACAAGAGTTCTGTAGAATCGGAGAAATAGTCTCATTCATTTCATAGTCAATTCATTTTAAAAATTAGCGAGAATACGAGTACGTAATAGGAACTTTAATAATTCCAGAATCCCATAGGCAAGTAAAAAGAAATAATTTAATTGAATTTGCTTTAGTTCAACTTTATTTCTATTTCTTATTTAATGCAATTCTATTTTATTTAATTTTAATTTCCATGTTTCTTTCATTTTATTAATAATTTAATATAATCCTAACTCAATAACATAAATCATATAAAGAAGGATATATAAATAAATCGGTACAATACGATGCAAGCTAAATTTATGTACCAAAATTTTGACCACACCTTATAGATACGATAACTAATTGGAAATTAAGTAAAAACTACTTGTAATAACCCGCATTGCTTGTCGGGTTGGAGGAGATATTCAATCAACAAATAATTTCGCTACGTTCGAAATCTTCTCGCTCCTTAATCAATCACTAAATAACTAAATCGTTTTAAATTAGTTAAACCTTCAGTGTTCTATTTTCCTATTCACTAAACGACATTTTTAAGTATATCAATATTATACCAATATGTAGAAGTTTATATTTCCAAAATACCTGTCTTTAAAAGTAAAATAATAGCAAACAAGGCAGTAAATAAAGTAAACGATCGTATTGCTCAACAGTCTTAACAAATAAAGCAACGATGCTAAAAGTAACAAAAATTGCTCCATAGCATATGTCCTCACAATTAAATTACGAATTAAAAAGGAGAATAGGAGTAAAATTAACAAATCGAATGTAAGCAAATGAAAGAATCATTCTGTATTATGTTTCCCTCGCTACTGGCGGGATATTCAAACTTTTAATAATGACAGCGTCTCTTCAATCAAGAAATCACACATGCAAAAACTTTTACCTCGTAATAACGGTATTATTATACCATCGAATAAGTAAAAAATTAACACTCACCAAGAAAACGGTATAAGCAACGAAGATTTACAGCTTGGCCTTCGCGAGACAATAGTGGTGGTTGGCGCCAGACAAGTGGTCGAGAAGAGTATGCCCTACTGCACAGTCATAGGCATAGATCGTGCACCCGAATTGTCCCGTCTGTCGATGGATATTACCTGCAACGACCTCCGTGATACATTTCTTGCGCTACGCGAATAGGTGCACATGTTTGCGTGCCACTTAAAATCGCGTACGCACGAAACAGCTCGAGAATTATCCACGAATTCTACGAATTCGCAGTTACTAATCGCTTACCAAACGTCGATTATGTCGTTAGCGCTTGAAAAGACATTCGAATGTAATTGTTGCAAAAGATAAAAGAGCTTTGTAAAATAGACGATCCAATTCCTATCGCGTTCACAGTCGAAGTGGTACTGTGAGGCTCGTTGCGACCCGGCGTCCCCTTCTACGATCGACCCCCGAGCTCAATAGCCAATCAGCGTTACGCATTCTCCAACGTTCAAAATCCTTCCGTTGGATCCACGGACGGCCGATGTCAGTTATGCGAGGGGGTGGAAAGCACTTTTGGCGGTATCACATGTTGCTTCGCTGTAAACATGGACGATCTGGATTTGATTCAATTATCCAAAGCGAGAGAAACGGTGTTTGAGTGGTGGCGCGAAAATTACCGATTTCGTTGCGCATATTGACAAAGTTATGACGAGGGATCTGGTATGGTATGTACTATATAGCTTTTCTCGCGGGCTATGTTTCTTTATATTGTATATCGAAGTACGCACCTAACGTTTCAAGAGAAGCTTTGCATGCCTTGTATAACTTGAACTGTAGTTTAGATTTACAACTTTACTTTAGTCTTTATGTTTTCTTACTTTTCGAGAGGTAATCTGCGATACTTGTAAATAGATACTACATATATATGTACGTTAACTTGTAATGTGTAATATTCCTGTTTGGTTAGGTCTATATTTTCTAATGTGACAAATATGTGTATGGTGGCCATCTTGTACAAGTAAACTGATATTATTAGCGTAATTTTACAAATTACAAGTCATAAATTATTCCTTTTTCCAAACAAGGAAATATACGAGGAAAAATAGAACAGATTCTTACGATTATTTTTGTGAACTTTTGTAATATACGAATTAGCATTTTTTTTTTTTTTTTTTTTTTTTTTTATTACATTTGAAAAAATCATGTATTCAAGTATTCATGAGAAAGGGGAGACAGAAAAGAAATGCAAAGATGGAAAGTTTCGAATATGTAAAACGTAGTGAAATCCGTAAATGATTTCATAACTGCTCTTGAACATTTCTTACAAACAAACGAGTCATCTCATACTTTCCTACAGGAGAAGTACATATTAATCAGAAAAAATTCCATTGATGTTGTCTATGAATGCTTATGCATCCAGCGAAGTCTGTGATTATTTTCTTTATCTGGAAACATACGTTATAGTTTTGAAGGTTATTTGTACATTATTTGTTCACAATCGTTATAAAAAGACCGGAAATGTATTCAGGTCACGCACATGCTTTACTGCTTTATACGTACCATCGATGTTAAAAAACAACTCGTACCGAAAGGATTAATATAATTTTTATTTAAATTTTTTATTTCATATTCATAGACGAAAACTGTGTTGTGTTGTTTGTCCGCAAATATGTAAAACGATTCCATTATATTATAAAGTTCTGAAAATCGATAGTTTTCGTTATACATTTCGTTAGTTAAAATAGTTAAATGACTTTCCAGAAACAAGTCATGCTTCATGGACATTTTGAGCTTAGTTAGCGTAAAAGTTAAACCTTGTTCTGTAATTAGTTAAGTTACATGAAATTAAACGGATTTCAAGTAGCTGGTATGTAAATGATACTTAAACTAACATGTAATGCTTAAATCGTAAAATAAATATACATATAAAATCAGTTAAATTTAGGGAATCAATATCGATAAACGCGAAACTATAAATAACATCGTTAAGTCAAAGGTTATTTGAAAGAATTTCAATTTCACTTCAAACTTGAAAGGATATTTCAGATCAAGTAAATAACAAATTTATACCGGTATAGTGATCTCATGTTTCTTGAATTCAAACAATTTGTGTAATCGGTACGAGAATGTATGCAATATGGGATATTAAAGAGAATCGCATTAGGCATTATTGCACCATGTACGTCATAAATCGTCGATGAAAGCTCTGAAGTGGACAAAAAAGTTTATAGCTTCGATAAATAAACTGTTCTTTGTAAATGATAGGTTAAAAAGTAGGTAATCAGCATTAATATCAATAGGATATTCCATCGAATAATTTTAAGGATCTTTGTATTTTAACATATCCTTTAGATAAAAGATAATTGTTAGTTTTATAACGAAGAATCCACAAGTGTTTCCACAGTAACAAAGTAATTAACGTTTCCTTAAGGGACTAATTCTTGTTACAGATTTCTTTCACCTTCATCTTTGAAACTATTCATAAATTATATTTATATCTTTCAAAAAATCACATCCTAATCCTTAATAATGCTCACAGTTTTGTAGTATTTAATATCTTTTGATTTATTCGAGATTTCTTCAAATCTAATACAGAATTCAAAATGTTTCACGTATTTATTATAGTCTATAGATTATGCTTACAGACTTGGTTCATGTATGTACGTATGTGTATTATACATTATTGTATTTAAGAATTTATATGATCGTCCCATGAAATACCTCTAGTCTGTAGGAAACAGTCTGTTGCTACTATGGTTTAGATGAAAGAATATTATGACATGTCGTTTAACTGTATGATACCATCTATTAATGTACCAACGATGACTTTAATGACAGTCTAATAGATATTGCGCTACAACTTTGATCGACGTGACTTATTTCTATGATGCACTTCGACAAGCTGATTTCAGCCAAATCAAGTCAAACGAAGTTTCTTATGTTTAATATTCATATAAACTTACTATGCATGTACGTAGTTTGTTTCAATAGCATCTATGTACTTTAAGAAACTAGTTGATGACGTTGTTTCAATAACACAATCATAGTGGTTTTTAGAATAATCATGATTCGAACGCAGACTATTAGGGGATGATATGTTTTAAGAACAAAAATTATAGTTTTCCCTTCTAAAACATGAGATTGAGATTGAAATAATTTTGAAAGAAGAGCGAAATAATTTTAATTCTTTAACCATTTAACTCTACCTTAATAACAAAATACAAGAACGTGTTAAGTATACATTATTACTAATTTAATTATTTATATCACTAATAAACAATATTCTTAATTCGCAATTCTTATATCATTGAACTATACTATTAATGAAATGATTTTATATAACTTGCAATTCAATGGAATAAAAACATGAATGAAATATTTAAACATACCTACGTACATAGATTTCCAATAATTTTACGTAACTTTATGAATTAACACGTTACAATATATTTTGCATATATATACGGTATATATCTGTTACATTTATCAAAAATGATTCTTGTTCAATTACATTCGCCACTTATATCGCGGAAGCGTAATGAAAAATATTTTACGTATTGTTTCTCGTTTTTATCGTAAATTGAGCACGTTCCCATTTCTTGCCATAAGAAATAATGGATAATCGATAACAACAGCGTAACGAAAGTAAAAATTATTGTTCATTCACGTTTTGAACGTAATTTTATCAGCTGTACTTTTTCAGCTACTTTGATTTTACTTAATTTCAAAGAACATATTTAAATAATAGCTGGCTTAACGTATGAAATATAACGTCGAAACATTACCGCGACTGTCTTGAACAGATTTCCGCCTGTAGATGACTTTAAACGTTTCCGTATCTCGTAATTTGCGAGAAACGAATCTCATACATTTCTACGAGACCTTGCTCTGTCCATCTTGCAGTTCCTTCCTTGATTGACTTTCAAATTTCCCCCTGGATTCTAGGCTGTTTCTGTCATATAGAGTGAAGAGTTCGCTGGCCCTCGAAGCAAAGAAACAAGCACATAGAAAGTCTGCCTTTGGGGTTGGAAGTAAGCATAATTTACGATACGATGATCTAATCCCTTCATCACGCTTGGAATATACATGGTTGCCTGTAAAAGGACGCAGTTTTATATTCTCTTATATATTTTATATTCTTATATATATTATATTTTATATTCTCTTATAGTACTCACTCGAGAGAAAAGGAAATTTTAATCAACGTTATATAATATTGATGAAATCCAATCGCTGGGTCAAGAAGAAGAGAAAAATATCCTTCGCCATTGATAAGAAATATTTCATTTGACTTTCTGTTTTAATATACTGCGGTCACGAGAAAATATTTGCGCGTGTCCATATTTTCCAATGAACCGTTTTCCTATCAGCTTTTATATTTCAAATCAAATCCTTATAATCGTATGAAAGTACCATTAAATAATACCAAGTTTAATACATGTATCATGTATTTATATTCATATTATTTAAATACCTTTCGTAGTCACTGTATAACTGCCATCTGTGGATAATACATAATTCTCTATTTATTCCTTCTGTAGCCGATATTCCACGACATGCATTATTTATTGATTTGTACGTGTGTCCACAATAGGTAGATTTCTCTCTATGTGTATTCATAAAAAAAAATTCGTTGAATTCAAATCAGATGATGGAGGAGATTATTTTATTGGACACGTTTATTCTATCTATTCTATCGAGGGTTCGATTTAAACGTTCGATTTAAATGTTAAATAAAAAGTACGGTATATCAAATAAATAGGATTAATTTTTGGATCTACGCTTATCAGATATTTTATACTTCTCTCATTAAACATGTACTACAAATTTACAAAGTTTTAGATTACTTCCTTCTCTCTCTATCTCTCTCTCTCTCTCTCTCTCTCTATATATATATATATATATATATATATATTTATATATATATATATTTATATATATACATATATAAATAATATATAAATATTTAAATATTTAAATATTTAAATATATAAATATTTAAATTATATATATAAATAATTAAATATGTACATATATGTAAGATAGTAATCCGGGGATAATTCAGGGATCTATTCTGTAGTCTGAAAATCGAGTTTTTATTATGGAGTAAATAATAAAATACAAAAATAAACAACAATTAATATGCGTCTATAACAATAAATAACAATAATTATATAAACGGGAAATAAGAAGTCTTTAGTACAATGTTTACCTGAAAATCGAGAATCGATTTTCAACGTCCTGAGCTACCGATCTTTCTTCTTCAGTCTTTAAAGTTTTAAATAACTATTCTGTAACCTTGTCTGTCTCTAATGTAACTCTCTGTCCGTCCGTTCGCGAAAAATTTGCTTCTTAAAATGATCGTCCATAAAACAAAAGAAGGTCTGTCCGTGAAACACAGCCTGTCGTGCTACCCGTAAAACAAAAAGAATCCCTATCCTACATGAACTCTAGGGAGTTTACACCGCCCCTCGAATGGGGAGTGGAACAGATTCCCTTCAGATCCCCGATTACCGTTATCCACTTCATATATGGAGTTTGAAATCCTTCTTAGAATTATGAAAGGTCCTTTCCTAATTTCTTTCAGCTTATTTCTATTCATTTTTTTTCCGTTATGGGTGAAGACCATATCACCGATTTTAAATTCGTGTTCTCTTCTTTTTTTATCGTATTTTTGTTTGTTGATTTCGAAATTTCTTGTTGAGTTTTTGAATGCTTCTTCTCTGTCTCTTTTTAGGTTTATCTTATTCACCATTATTTCCTTAGGGACGATTTCAATCATTTTTCCATTCAGTAAATGATTTGGGGCAAACCCCGTTACACTGTGTCTGGTGTTATTGTTTTCTTCTACGCTTTCTTCTGTGATTTTTGTCCATTTTCTCTTATTTTTGTCTGAATTACATCTGATCCTGTTTACTAATGTTTGATTTACCCTTTTGTTCAGTCCATTGGAGGATGGGCAGTCTGTCGAGGTGAAAATTAATTTAATGTTCCTTTTCCTCCTATACTCTTGAATTTCTTTGGATGTCATTACTGGGTATCGGTCTGCAAGGATAATTTTTATGGAATCAGTTTCTCCTGTCGAGTCTATAAGTTTTATGATATCTTCTGTGTGTTGTGTTTTCGATGTGGACATAAAAACAGCCCTTGAAAAATGATCAATGAGTATGTGCATGTATTTCTTTAGTGAGTTGTTATTGGGTGAAATCGACCTGGGAAATTCAGTGCTTCATAAACCACACAAGGTTGTTTCTTGGGCGGTGGCTCTGGCTTTCTGTCCAATCTTGCGTTATTCCCTTGTGTTTTTCTTCCCTTCGTCTGATATTGCCCCAAGAATTCGATTAACCCATTTGTTGATTGTACTGTTTCTTTATCGATTTTATCTTGAATGTGTATGGGTAATCCAATAACAATTAGATTTATCCCTGTCTCTTCAGAAGTCTTCCTCCTTACTTCCAATATTAATCATTCCTTTTTTATGGCATATTCAGTGAATGAACCTGAAATGTATTTAAAGTTATAAACGTATCGTACTGCAGACCAACCTTTATTGCCAGAAGCTTTTTGAACTGCCACCTTCCAATTTTCCCAGTTGTATTCTTCATCCTTCAGCAGATTTGCTTGGTACCATTCTGATGCTGTTTTTCCCAAATATTTCTTCAAATTCTTGATCCTTTTTTCATCAGTTTGGATTTCGTATTTTTCGTATTCGGTTTCATACTCATATTATAGTATGGAAGGGATGCGTATGTGAAATATGAATATTTCATACTCCAATCCGTGGCTTTTTGCGTTCCATCAAATTGTTTTATGACAAAGTCTGTGCCTTCTCTCTCATGCATGTTTTGTTTCTGGAAGATCTCTAATAATGTTTCTATTTGAAGATTGGGCTTTTCGATTTCGGTCTTTATTTTCCTTGTGGGGATGATCTCCGATTCTTCTAAGTAAATATCTCGAAACACGAAGTTTAAACTTGTACCGATGTATGACGCTGCCGTTGCGTCATCCATCGCGAGTGCAATGTTTCTGTAATGGCTTACCTTGGTTAAGCTGTTTGCGGCTTTCTTCACTATCGATAAACTGAATAACCACGGACGATGATCTCTTGCTTGATATTCTGGAGGAAAGACATCACATACTTCATCTTCTGGTTTCCTTATGGATTCTTATGCATTCTATTTTCTCCCCCTTGCGTTCTCGTTCATGGCGATACGTAGCTTCACTTCTAACGGCATGGCGTAGTGAAAATCGATTTGTAAGATCGTAATTTGGTGATAATTCAGGGATCGATTCTGTAGTCTGAAAATCGAGTTTTTATTATGAAGTAAATAATAAAATACAAAAATAAACGACAATTAATATGCGTTTATAACAATAAATAACAATAATTATATAAACGGGAAATAACAAGTCTTTAGTACAATGTTTACCTGAAAATTGAGAATCGATTTTCAACGTCCTGAGCTACCGATCTTTCTTCTTCAGTCTTTAAAATCTTAAATAACTATTCCGTAACCTTGTTTGTCTCTAATGTAACTCTCTGTCCGTCCGTTCGGGAAAAACGTGCTTCTTAAAATGGTCGTCCGTAAAACAAGGGAAGATCGGTCTGTCCGTGAAACACAGCCTGTCGTGCTACCCGCGAAACAAAAAGAATCCCTATCCTACATGAAATCTAGGGAGCTTGCATATATATATGTATCCTTTTAAAATTCTAAAAAATTATACAGATTCATAAAAATATAGTTAAAGACTTTGTAATATAGCGGTTTTTAAATACATATATATAGTTTTTAAATAAATGTTAAATTTCTTCCGACTATTCGTATCACATTACGATTATGCTCTTTTAGTTCTATAGCTTAGGAAGTTAGTTTAGAAGTCGAGGCTTACCTCACAGGCTTACACAAAAGTATTGGTTGAAGTTTTCCTATCAAAAAAAAAAAAAAAAAAAAAAAAAGAAAATAAAAAAAAGGAAAAAGTTGTAATCGCTTTAATCCGCAGGTTGTAGTTAACACGTTTGTGTTTCGATTTAAAAGTTAATTCAATTAATCCATAATATCGAAATGTTGCTAATTTTATATTATTTGATATTCAATCGTTTGATGAATACCATAGATATCTGATATTTAATCATTTAGATGAATTTCATAGATATGTAATATTTAATCGTTAGATGCGTTCCATCAAAGTTTAATATTCATCTGCCCACGTTCTCTAAGGGAAGATTTCATATAAAATAATTTTCATAACGTTTTAAGACATTTATAAAATGATTACGTAACACTTTATGTTAATTTGGAAATTTAAATAAATTAGAGAATTATCAACACCATTCGTTGTTATAACGATGCTTAATAACTCGGAATACAAACAGCTTTCAAGTAATCGGATAAAATTTATCATGCTGCTAAAGTAAAAGTATGATTTATACAAGGTAAAATCTCCTTTGTAAGTAGTGTGATGCTCGTAATGTCAGGCACACGAAGTATACGCGCATATTATATCACGTAATTTCAGCTTTATTCGATCTCTTAATCGCTTGGTTTGAAGAAGCCGTAAGTAACAAGCGAAGCCATAGCGTAAAATAGTTTTATTAAACTTGTAAACAAATATAAGAAATATAGTCGTAGTATCCAACTGCAAGTTCAAATGCGAAAAATAACGTTCGGGAAAATTTGTGACATGGTGAGAAATTTTATACTCATATCCTAAATTGATAACATATATATTATTTGTAGAAAATTATATTTATTTGTATATATGTAAACATAATATCTATTAATGAAAAAGTTAATTAAGAAATATTCTATTATTATTACTATTCGTATCTATTATTTTTCATTTAATAAAAAACTAGTGTACACCAACTCATGTTCATTCTACTGATCTTATTTTTACGGTTCGAAATATATATATGGAATTTCGATTTTCCATCGTGTTTCGCTTATGATTCATAAATATTAATTAGCATGCGATTAATTGGTGTTATAATTCAGAATGTTCGATATTCATTTACATTTATATTACTTTCACGTTATAGTTAAATATTTAACGTTGGTTAAATATTTTATTATTTGAAAGACTTGTGTCTATACTTTATATGCGACAAAAATTGAGAATTATTCACGTTTTTTAATTTAACGATCCTACTTTTATTTCAATTAAATCTCGATTCTTAAACTTTCATTTATTCGCGTCAAAATTAAATCCTAAGCTTCAATCCTACGCTTCTCTATGTAAAAACCTTTTAATCCTTATTTTTCGAATAGTTTGCGAGAATTGATCTTCGCGCAAGAATTAACGCCACTCAAGTACTAATTGATTCCATCTCCAGAGCGCTTAAGTGACATTCGATTGTAGCTTGAGTAGTTCTTATCCTCGCTGTAAAATACGACAGAATTTCGATTCATCGATCATTAATTACATTATGAGACTACTTTCTCACGCTTTTCCATTCCACGCCGTGATTCCGCTCGCCTAACTACTCTTTCGTTATAGCGCCGATCAGACTTTCAACAAGGTCACGATTAATCTCGATAATGAAATTTCCATCACTATCGCAATAAAAAAGATTATTCTACGTTAAGCTATATCTTCTTTTTTTAATTGACAGAATGCATAGATACGTTGATCGCCACGTGAATTTTATAGATTTTGGCCAATAGATCGAATAGAAACACAGACTGTGATTCTACGTGAAAAATAAGAAAGATAGGAAAAACACCTGGTATGATTTATTACAATTAATTTTTTTTCATCCGAGGATCGAAATTGAGGATTTAACCGGTGTACTTAAATTTTTACAAATTTTATTCCACATTTTCCACTCGGTTTTTCACGTAGAATCAGTAATTGCTCGCTTCTGCCGCAATATTTTTCAGCCCATTTACATTATTAAAAGAAACGTTTTACTTTTCCAAGGTATTGTATTACATTCGCGCACTCTTCTCCGACAACGTTACCTAATTCCTTCATATCGTCGGAAATTCCTTGGTCCGTAAGATTTAGCCTATTTTAGCGATCCTGGAAAATTCAACGAATAACAGTCGATTCGATCGATACGAGGAATTTTAAAGTTCGTTCCTCGGTATTCGTGTAATTTCATTATTCGCGTTTCATTCGTTGGAAACTTGCGTTAATTTGTTCGCCAACTGGAAGTTACATAAGTCCGTCGATTTTTATTTCCACGAACTGTTAGAATAGGATAAAATTTTGTTGCCATAAATTGTATTTAACGCGGAGTTATCAACCACGAGCTATTGTATAAAGCTTATTACTTATTGTATAGAACTTTTACTATATCGTAGATCAATAACGTACTAAGATTATGAAAATTTATGATTTATTTATGACTTATTTATGACTTATTATTTATTATTATAATATTAAGACTTATGTACGCGACTCGAATATTTATGTATTCTCCTTCAATATCCTTAATCCCTTCGATATGACGTATAAAATTTACAAATTGCCATTTTAATACAATTCAAATATAGTTCACGTGGACTACACGCGAACGATGTGGTTTCGAATTTATTAACTAAGCGTTATACGTTTCTCAATGTGGACATTACTTATGTACATGGAATGTACGATTATAGTTAGAAACGTGGCTGAAAATACAGATTTGTTAATGGTATAAGTGTTACAGTTGCACAATGATGAGTCATAGCAGTAGAGATTACCATAACTTCGAATATAACTTTTATCGTTACAATTCTATTTACAGTTAACGTTGTATTTGCATCTGACAGTTTGTTGAATTGCGTAATATCACGAAGATGGCGAACTAAGTTTAACTTGGTTTAAGAATATAAGTTTAACGATAAGTGAAATCTATCAGTTTCTTCTCTTTTTTCTTCTTTTTTTCTTTTTATTTTGCTTATTTCCTTATTTCGTGAGTTTCGTATAATTCTTATCTATCCAGGAATAATTTAAATGTAGAAAACAATTCAACGAAATGAGAAATATACGTTTGTTTCATGTGCGATTAAAAAATTGCATCCGACGAATTTAATATATCAATTAATAAGTATTATATTTGTTTGGAATGTTATTTCTGCAAAATTGTTTAGAATTGTTCTTTGGATATTTAATAATACGTATCTTGTAAGTTAACGAAGATACTCGCGATTTGTTGTTTTTTTTTTTTTTTTTTTATTTATTAATGTAACTTTTACATACTGCTGTGTCCGCTAAAATAAATTCAGATATTATGGAGGTTTCAAATACGTAACGACAAGAAGATATTTTGCCTGGAAAATAGTAGTAAATGTTGAATATGTCGATGTTAAAACGTCTTTAATATATTCGGTATAAATATATCGAATTTAATTTATTTTCAAATTACATTATTATTTAATGTTCGCGATTAACAACCATTTCCAATTACATATTTAATGATGCATCTATTATCAGAACTTATTAAAACATCGCATCTCATCGAAGATCACGTTATTCTGTGGTTGTTTCGTACTCGCTACGTTTTATGTACGTACACGTAATGAGAATTAAAATTTATCGAAGGAGGAGCTGCGGTCTGCGAATAATTTTTTAACAAAAGCGAAAAAAAGAATCGTGTTAAATCTAACTAAGTATCTCTGTCTGTTGTTACAAATATTACGTTAAAATTGTGTACGAGACGAATAAATCGTAGAGAAATAGGGAATCGAAGAGGCAATTATGGCATAGAAATTAACAGGAAAAAATAATTTTATCTGTTAATTTTTATAGGATAGTTTGCTTTTTAATTTTTATCTATAGGCATAAGAGTAACCATTAGAAATACTTATAGAAATTTAATGGAATTTTCTGTTAAAATTACATCTACCTTGATCGAAGGAAATTTTAATTAATTTCATTCTTAAAACTCAACGAATCAAAGTAAATGCTTAACATTCGTCATACATTAATTGAATTCGCTAAAATTGATGTACCAAATACATTTCACCATGATGAAAATGTTTTAACGTTTGCATCGATATAATAGCGTTTGTACTGGTTTATTTATCGATGATATGTTTACTTGAAATACGTGAAAACAAAGTATAGCTACAACAGGCTGTTTAAAAACAGAATGTAAATTATTGAACGTACTTTCGTACTGTGACGATAAATCGTGGGGATTGTTAATGAATTATTATGCACTCGGTAATAAAATACGCTTGCAAAATATCAAAACATCTTTTTGCATGGAAGCTTTGATATTAATATTAAATATGCAAACAGGATATACAGCGTGATGAAGGCTATTCATTTAGTTTGCTTATTACTTTATAGAATGTTATAAACGTTAACTTCATATAGTTTAAGAAAATTATCACGGAATACACGTCACGTTGCACATGGAACATTTGCGGTGACATTTCAAAGGTTGATTAACAGAATGTTATTATTGTGCCGTAGAGAAATACGATTAGTGCGCGGAATTTACTCGAAACTATAGTAGAAAAATGGTAATACGGCGTTTATTTAATTAGAATTTCATTTTACGTTTTAATCATTCTTAAGCAACCTTCCTCTTCTATATTTGTAAAAGAGGAAACGAACAGCTCGCTTTTTTTCTTCTGGTAACTTCAATCTTGTAATTTTGCTAATAACTTAACGTTATAATAACTAAGATTAATATATTGTATAATAAAAATCCGTAATTCTTTCGAAGATTGACGTTATGTAAGGGTAAAGCTGTAAGTAAACGTTGGTTTATAGATATGAACGTTAACGGTATAGCAAACGTTTATTAAAGTAATAACGCAAATAATAAATGAAATATTTCCTTAAAAATGAAAGCATGTTGCTCGAATGCAGTTGATTGTTACGTTTGACAGCCTATAAAATTTTTCTGAGAGTCGTGTTAAATAATGAACGTAAAAAATATTACTTTTTGCATGATTTACCATTAAACATGTTTGTTTAATAGAGCGAGTAAAACAGTCCCGGAAGGATTTGAGTTCTCATCGACCCTTTTTTCCCAGAAATTACGCTCTTGGTGCAACAATTTCAACAATTTTCAGCGGTTGCCAAAATTATTTTAATACAACTTTCAGCTGAAAAATTGTAAGAAATTGTTAGAATATAATATTAGGAAAAAACGTAATATCGATGTTAAAAGAATTTATAAAGCGACACAGAAAGGACTTATTAATTTCTCGAAAGCAATTAAAAAGAAAAGCATGTTTCTGTTTTTGGGAAGCTTTTAAAGTCAGGTGTTCCATATTAAGTGCAATTAACTTGCAAATATTTATATTTGCGCAGTTCCTTCATTTTGAAATATTCGCAAAATTTGCTGCATATTTCGTGTTCGTTCCATCTTCCGAAATGAAAATAAAAATTTTTATTCAATGTCTAAATATATTTCATTATATTCCATCTTTCTCATGATTGAAAGTTTCTTCTTCTTTTTAATAATTATATCGTAGCAAATACACAAAGATATTCATATTCATACACAAAGATATAGATATTCATACACACAAATCATAAGATATTCATACACAAACATATTCAAGATATATATA
The DNA here is from genome assembly GCF_024516045.1 of Bombus affinis. Taxonomy (NCBI): domain Eukaryota; kingdom Metazoa; phylum Arthropoda; class Insecta; order Hymenoptera; family Apidae; genus Bombus; species Bombus affinis. The sequence continues at coordinate 18,089 of NW_026109537.1, forward strand.
GATAAGATTTATTTCATCCTCTACGTTTCCTAAACGTTTCATGGACTTTTGCATTTTTATAATTCCCACAAATGCACGAACATCCGCGATCTAATAATCTAACGACGAGTCCGCTATTTCGGAAGATATTTCTATATTTTGGGTAAATCGTTGCTTTGTAATATTTGACATAAGAGATGCTCGTTAACGAACGCGTAACGTCAGATATCCACGTTTACCGCGACTCTTTCAGGAGAAGAACTTTGCAGCTAGGAGAGTTTTAAGGAACTTTTAATTTAGAAGAATTTTAAAGAACGACCGTAACATGTATATTCCGACGCAAATGTCGTTCCTGATAGGAGAATCACACAGTCGAGTTCAGCAATCGAATCGATGTTCAACAGATGCGAGGGCAGAAGCAGACGAAGAATAAAGAGAGAATAAACACGCACTCGTTAAATCAGCGCAACGATTAAAGTAGATCTAGCCAATATTCCGTTCTGAAAAAGAAGACGAATGGAAGAGGAAAGGAAGGTTCAAAAGAGCATCGTTCGCTTTGATTATTGACATACGCTCACGCTAATAACGGTCATTGAAAGGCGAACGGAGAATGAGAATTATTGAAACTTGGAAATATCGAAAGCTTGAAGCTTCGCTAATTAAGAGAAGTCAACTGTCATAAACGTCGATGAAGATCCTATCGACGGAAAGTTAGGAAATTTAATCTTTTCCCTTTACGTTTGACTCGAACGCGAACAGTTCGATCTGTTTCTCGTTTGAGGAACGACCTAACGAGTATACAGAGTCTTTCGCGTACATTACACGTCAGAAGTTTCGAGTCATTGCGCGTTTCATCAAATTTTGCAGAATTTAAAGAATCGAAGACTTCGCTTTGATAAATTTTTAATTAAAGAAACGTATAGTCGAGTGCAGGCGATTATTGCTGATAACTGTAACATTTATTTTAGTAACGAAATTGACAGGAGATTTGGCATAGATAATACAGGAAAAGTGTTTTAAGCTTTCCATATACGAGGGAGAAAAAGTTTAATTATTTATATCGTAAAGTGGCGTCAGGGAAAACCCGTGTCTTATTTCGTGAATCTGAGTCTTCTATCGGGTAAACGTTCCTCTTTAATAAAATCTATAACGTGTTAGAACGATACAGCAATTTTAGTTATTCCGTAGAGTATTACGACAACAGTCTTAGACCATTTGCATGATGATCAGGATCGCATGGTCAAGCAGAGAAGTAAGTGTCACAGTGTAAAAGAAAAATAGTATCGGTGCATGACGTAGGGATGATGTACGGTGGTAAAGCGAAAGCTGAAGGACATTCGAATAAAAAGAAATAATAAAAAGAAAATAGTTATCGGTTATACAATGTGAACAAAATTACGTACGTGTTTAGAGCAACGACGTTGCCTACTACAGTTGTACGGTAACGAGCCTTTAGAATTTAAAGCCTGGATATTACTCTCGCGATGCTCGTCGATTATACGATGGACATTTTTCTAATAGTTTACAGTAAAAATATTCCTACGTCCAATAGATTGAATTTCAAGTTGAAAAATAATATTAGAAAAGACTGAAAACTTCACGATTCCTAGGATTACGTGTAACATTGCGTCTGCGGTGCCAGAAAATTGATCCACGGATTGGTCTCAAAGGAAAGTTATTTATAAGTCAAAGAGTATCGTATTGCATCGTTCTTTCTTTATTCGAAGCACTCGGGAACGTTCGCTGTAAACATTTCCATTGTATCGCGATCAACGAAGAATGATTCGTTTCGTAACTATAATCGCATTTTCATCCATAATGGACAAGACGAAACAAAGCGAAAGGAAAGTTGTACGTTCTCAATTACTCCTATACGGAACAAAGATCAGAAGTTACAAGTTATAGTCATAAGGGGCGACTTAATTGAAAATTACCAAGACACTTGACATCACGCGTTGCTCGAGAGCCAAGTTACGCGGATGTTTATATCGTCTGGGAGTCCCAGAGCAGCAGTTAAGGGTTAATATCGAGAGCGCAGCGATGGTAAACGTTATAATAATACAAAGTTCCGATATTCTCTAACTCTAACCATTCTACAAATTTCTACTTTAAACGGTATCGTGATCTGGTCCTGGTTTAACCAATTGGCTGTTTTCCACGAGTATACTCGTCACGAAGTGATGGCAGTATTTTACGTTACGACGAGCCCCGTCAGTACTAAATTGAAAAATAAAACAATCGTTTCGTAACAACTTAATTCTATATTATAACAGCCACCCGTACTCCGTGTTCGACGAGTATACTCGCCATCGCTTACTGTTCGCGACACACTTTTAGGTACACGCTTTTCAAAGAGGTCGCAACGGCTAACTGCTAAACTTTTTTATTCTGACATTGAAATTTAACAAGAATAAATCAATATCAGCGGCAATTTCAGTTCTATCCTTGGCACGTAAATACAATATAATTTACCTTTAACGAAAATGAATGCAATTATTCGTAATTATTCGCGATACTATTTACTTATATATTTTCCTATGTTGTCTTACGTATCTGTTATTTGTAATAGATGAGATCGAACGAGAAATATTAGAGGATCAGCAGCAGGGTTAATCTATCAGTGTAAAAATATGCGCAAACTTCCACGATCCAGTTATAACACGCGATATAATTCGCTATTTGCTTAGCTCGCTTCGCCAACTGCCAGCCTCGCTAGCTTTGTCCATGAGGATCTATTAAGATTATCATTTTAATTACACGTTGGTCGATCGAACGGCCAACGAGAAACGCGGCCGACAATTTTGATTAAATAGCCGCTAGCGTTACCGAGAACACGGCTCGTGTAAAACAATTTCGCCAGACAATTTTAGTTATCGGATTTGTTCGGCGAGACGCGCAAACAAACCGGCTTTCACCTCGTCAAAGGCTACGTTTCACGCGAAACTCGCGCCAGTTACAGCGTTAACTTCCTTTATAGTATTCATGGTGAAATCGCCAATTCATTTCCACCGTCTAACGAGAAAGACGAAACGGACGTATTCTCGGCGAACGCTTCCCTTTCGCGTCTCTGCCGTTCTTCGAATCGCTCTGCTTCAACTCAGTACAACCAGCCAGCTCTCTCGTTCGACAGCTGACAAATTGCCTGCGTAACTTGTTTGCCGCGACCGCGAGAACTATGTTTTAAGTCGAATGATCGTCAGATGTTACGAACAATTGGAAATTATCTTCATTTCCCATATCGCTGGCCGATGCTCACGATCTGTTCAGTTTGGAAAACATGGAACAGCTCGCTGGACGATTAGTTTGAATTTTACGGAATCGCGTTTGAGGTGGAATATGCCGAGATCGTAGAATCGTTGATGTTCGACTGCTCCCACGAATACTCTGGTGTCTGTACGTTTTATCAGTCGAACCTAACATTTCTCAGTGACGGATAAGTTTCTTTTTAAAAAATCTACACATTCTTTTCTCTGTTCGAATAGAATAGAATAGAATTCCGATAAATAAGAATTTGGTATGAAACTAACAACGTTCCAGTCGTACAGAAAGAAAATACAATTTAATTAAAAACGTGGGAGGTGGTGTAAAAATCGGCGATAGAATTCATCAAGAGTACGTGACGTTGGAATAGCTACAGTCACGGATGTTAGAAAATGGAAACGTGATATTGAGAATTATGTAAAGCACGTGGATTGCTCGAATGATGGGTTAACTGTGGGGAAACCTTAAATACACTGATGTAATGGGATGGTTTCGTTGTGATAAAGACGATAATAACGACGACTTTATACAAATGGAAACAGCCAGCTAAAACGATAATGGAGAGGCACTTTCCCATGCCGAAGCACCCTTGCCACTCGAAAAAGGGGCTTCGATCGTATAAAATTCACCGCGCAAAAGCTCCCAGGTACAGAGAAAATGTAATTTTACGCAGTTATTTCTACCGAAAGAATCGTGTGACGTGGTGCTTAAAAAGATATGGAATGTATAAATATTCAAAAAATCAATTTTATAAAATTAAATCTATCGATCCATCAATAGGATTAAAAGAAAGGAATACATCCGAAATGTACACAAAATTGAAGGAAAGGAAGATTTGTATAAAAATTGTAATAATACGATGCAGCAATTTCACGATACCATTTAATTAACGTGGGTGTATATTTTTTTGAGAGCATCCTCTGTATATCAGAAATATATTACGAAATAGAAATATGTTATTACTGGTTTTCCGATGAGAATCCGAAGTGTATCAAAAATTTAATCGGCGTAGATATTTATCGACGCAACAGTTGCAATTTCACAGATACAAATATCTTGCGAGTTCTCTCATCGTCGTAATTTGTATCTCCTTTATATACATCGTCTGTCTGAATATTCTTTCTAATATTCTAATTAGACTGTAGATTTTGATGCAAATTCATATTTTTGAGAATATGATTGAAAAGAAAAAAAAAAAAAAAAAGAGAAGTAAAGAGTATTTTGTATATTTTATATTTTCTTTCGTATCACGTGCATTTTGTACAATTTTATTGAAATTGGATTACAAGAGCCAAGCAAATCGAACATCAAACGGACTACGCGTCGTGTGTTACTTTATAGGAAAATCACGACAATGTCTGTAACATTCGTAGTATTTTACGATCCTATCTACGATAGCAATTAAAAGTTCATCAAACAGATGATTAGATCACGTACGAGCCATTTGAAAGTCAAATTGTTCCATTTTCCGAAAATTTATTCTTTCTAACTCTTTAAGAGTATTACATCGTGGCTTATTAACATACTAAATAATAATTGACTGTTCGAATAGTTTGATGATTTTGGAAAGTACGTGTCCCTGATAAATATAACTTCTATGCACACTTCCAAATCCGTTTGAAATTTCACCGATACGATCAAGTTAGGCGTGTCTCGCTACAGTGCTGCAATGATCATTTCGAAATGCTTCGTATATCATATACGCAAAAAGTTTCCAGCAACGTTGAAACAGCTTCGCGAGCCACGTGTAATTTATTTATAAAAGATTTTTGCAACTGTCGAGACATCTTGGTATCTGTTAATAATCGTTGAGATATCATTGCAATCAAGTAATTGCACTATATCATACGCGATAACGAAGTTACTCGATTATTCGAATGGTATGTACTGGGATTAGTTTCGATGGATGTTTGAACGATGACGGAATATTTGGCCAGCATAAGCACTGATCCCTTCCATATCGATCGCGTTTATCGATATTTGATAAAGAGGTCGTTTGCAAATTACATTTACCGTCTACTGTTGCTCACGAAATTATTCCAACTCTGATACGTGCTTCTTTATAAATATATCGCGTGTGTACGTGTATGTTACATATTATATTACATATCGTATATTACATATTATATTGTATTTTAAGTAACAAGATATTTAGTGCGAGTGTATATTTCGCAGAGATTCCAAAAGTGATTAAACAGTCAATTATCCATCACATCGATGCATCTCAATGTTCAATGGGACAGTATTTAGCGTCTATAACATGTTGAAGATAGCTCTTTATGGTGTATCTCGTGGAGGAAATTAATTTCACGAAATTAATTAAACAGTCAATTATCTGTTGTACCGATACGTCTCGATATTCAATGGAATAATTTTTGATATTTATTGTACGCTCAAAATACCTATCTATACTATGTACTATTTTTCCCCCCAAATATTCGCCACAACTATTTTCTGTCTTTTACATTTGCACTTTCAGGATGATTTCAAATTCTACCAATGTGATCGGGATAGTCGTGTTTCGTTACAAAACGAACAAAATCCCGAAAAGTCTCGTGTAACGGGCTATAGGAGGCGTTGGTGCAGAAAACAGAATAACTTTTCAAAAATTGAGTCAAACAATTTGTTTCCTTCCTTTTTTCTTTTTTTTTTTTTTTTTTTTTTTTTTTTACGAGTTAGAAGAATTGGAAAGATTAACAATAGGTGACGTGTAAAGAAATGTTGAAAGAAGTACAATTAGTCGGAATAGCGAAGAAGAAAGTGAAGGTAGCTTTTTACAACTTTTCTAGCTGGACCTGTAACGAAGATTTAAATAACACATTTCGAAGATTTCCTCTAACTCGTCGAGCAAAATTCAAATGGTTCGGTCCACAGTTGCAGACGAGTTATTTCGTTCGAATGAACGTACGAAACGAAAGATGTTTTTACGGCGAGTGTCGGACTATTTTAGCTTTCGAGGCATTGTAAGTTGAATTTTAGTTGCGGTGTCGACAAATCATTGATTCAGTGACAGTGAATTTTCTTTTTCCTGGATGTGATGCGAATGCGCAGAAACTTTGACGTCAAACGTTCCCGCTGAACGAACAGGACCTTCCGGCTGCCATGGATATTGATTTTCCCTGGGCTTCAAGGTTTCTGGAGCAGCTGTACCCATCCAGCGCAGACTCCGGCTATTCTCAATATGGCTGTCTATTGTACCCAAATCCGCTCGTTTTGCGTTGCAACGCGCTCGCCGCCATACACCAGCATGCGATCAATGCGCCAAGGACATCAGCCGATCGCAATTTAAACAGCCGAATTTATTTTCGAATGTGACGCGCTAGACGTTATCAACATGGCCGATACATGTACCGCTGTCACGTGCTTCCTGATCGTCGCGTCTATCTCCATGGTCGTAAGCATCAATGGTAAGCCTCGCATTTCACTCGCTTGGTCGGGCTGCTTAAACCTTCGCCTCTTTAATTCGACGCGTTTCTCACACGTTTCGCCACGAATCAAATTACATTTTTCTGAAATTAGAAATTCGCCGATACGCGTTGTCCATCTTCGGTATTTGCGAGAGAAGAAAACGATTCTTGCGCCTTATTCGTTACGCCGATTTTCACGTCGATACGATCGGAATACCAAAGTTGATCGACTCGACAATGTATTGATCAGTTAGCCGTTGCGACTAATGCGACTAAAATGCGTTAGAAAGGACAGAACGACTACTTTGTTCACGCTGTATTATAGCTTTTTCATAATAATTATTTATATCTCTTCATTTGTTCGTTTTACCTGGTCCTGGCTTCCAAATGTTCGAAACGTCTTCAAATTTACGAATATATTTTAGTTTTCGCTGAAATTGCAGTTTAAACAGCGAAAACTGCTTTTTACGCGTGACGAGTATACTCGTCAAGAGTAGGTAACTGGTTAAGACGGAAGATAATTTGCCAGGATAGACAATGGCGGTATTTCGTTTTTTTAGAATTTTTAATTTGAGGAATTTTTCTTTCAACAAAGAACGTTTCTGTAATGGAAAATGGAAGTTTCTGTTTCTTCCCATTTTTCTCTTTCTTTCTCGAGGTTCCTTTCAGTTACATGGCCCTATTTGTTTTACGAGCAAGTTGCGTTTTAGGAACGTGTTTCGTTGAGGGAGTTTTCACTAGATGTCTGAAGGAACGATGTTTCGTCTATTTATAGCGAAGATCTTCCTCTACGTATAAACTGCATATAGAGGAAAGTGCACCTGTTGAAGCCTTCACTCGTAGGTGTTAGCCATTTGTGTTACGAATCGTGTAAACAACGATCATCGTACACGGTGCATTTAATTCACTTTTCTTCCGTGATAAGCTTCGCGATGAATTCTCATTTCGAGGCTACCTTTTTCATTTACCGTCTTGCCTATGTTTCCTATGCATAAAATAAATAATTCATACTGAATACATCTATTTCTATTTTCTCTTTTTCTTTAGATAAGAAGAAGATTACAATCAACTTTCACAGAGAATTTTTAACATTAGATCGTCCCAAAAGTGTCTTTTATCTTATAAGGAAATAATAGATGTACAACATTTTTTGTTTTAAATTATTTTATTGAATTACGTTTAATCCATCTTATTCTATTGGAACCAGATGTGAAATAAAACAGTATAATTTTTAACTTCATGAAATATACATAGAATATTTCGTGGATATCGAATCTGCAGTCTTGCGTAGATCCAATTGTCGTATAGATGCAAACGTAGTCGTATACCGTCTGTTTAGTCTTCGGAGATGATCCAATCTGTTAAGAAGCTGAAACTCTAGAGGATTGGTACGATTGGTCAAACTTGCGTGGAAGCGTTTTTCCGAACTTGGAAATATTTTTCATAACTGTAGGTATTTTTAAGTACCCGTGTATGATTTCGTTGATTACCTGTCAATGGATAAGGAATACGTTTGCTGCTCTCGGAATACGTTTAATTGAAATAAATCGAAATAAATTTTTCGTAATTTCCAGATACGTTTACGATATTTTGCTTGCCAAGTCTTACCGTCGGACGTATCGCAAGAACAGCAGGAAAATTTGGCGCTATTCGACGGAAAAGCTAAACATCCGAAGAATTCCGTTGTAAATAAGAAACCTAAACCGATGTTTCACCTTATTAGACGATTTCCTCGATGATATCCCTGTCCGCAATCTTCCTAGCAATCTTGTCGACGAACGCGACGAAATTTCATCCTACGCATATCGCCGATATGTCTGTTAAATGTCAAGACTAATATCTATTTATTTTTACAAAAATGTACAAAAATCTGACGTTAATGAAAGCACGACACATTTGTTTGAAAAATGAAAGAAAGGAAGAAGTAGAAGGAAGTAATTTCTAAGAAATCAAAGAGAGAAAGATGCGAAGCATTAAAAAGTAGACAACGATTTGCCCAACGTCTTACGTCCGATTCCTACGTCGATTTTAATAATCTTTAGAAATCTAGGATAAATCACGATTTCTATTAATTAATACGTATTTGTCGGTTGATTGTGTCCGATGATCAGGCCAACTGTTAACTACGGAACATCGAACTCACGCAGCGTCGGAACGAGCAAACGATTTATGGTGTCATCAGTGTGATACAATGGAAGACGGAGAGAGATGCGCCAATCTGACCGGAAACTTCACCACTTTCGGGCACAAGTGCACTGGTGACAAAAGGACCTGTATGGTAATGACAAATGATAACAGCGATTCGAACGCTTGTTGATTATACACAGGTCACGCACGTGTTTCAGCAGATGTTTGATATTTTGCTTTGATCGCGTGCTTTTAAAGCAAACAGAATATAGCAAACAGCTAGCTAAAAGCGATATTAGTTATCGTCAACACGAGAGCGAGAGAAGGCTGTTCAAGATAGAGACACAGTTTCATTTCGTTCATAACGCGATTTTAGTGTTTGGAAATGTTCAATATAGTCGATCAATTCAGTTTCATAATAATTACGTACTTTATTGAAATTGTTTCCGCTTTATAGGAACATATGTACATGGTGTACACATTTGAGGGAATATGCAAATGCAATTTTTTATTTGTTCTTCTTATTTATTGGTATTCAACAATGATATTGGATATGATATAATTGTACAGTTTGTACATACACGGCAAAAATTTTACGAAATCCGTAATCGATATTAACCGACCGAATTAACAATGAACGAACCGTATTCTCTGGAAATGATGCGAGATATTCTGGAAAATTGATATTCCCTCGACTAAAAATATGTTACGTTCACACTCACTCGTGTTCGTTACAAGTTCCAATGTGAAATGTCATACAGAGTGAAACAAGGAATTGTTGCAAATATTAATTTAATTTTAGTATCAAGAATCATTCTACGTACATGTAGAATTCTTTCTCATCTTTTCTTTTCAGTCTTCTTTTTTCTCTTTTCGCTCGATACTATCAAGTTCGTGGTTTAATGCTGCCCAAAATGAGCTCGTACTCGGACAAAATTAAAAGAAATACTATATTTTAGCGTACGAGTGTCTCTTGCGATCCGCTAGGACATGTCATATAACGAACATCGTGAAAGTTTAAAATCTGCAAATATTCCTTTCACGTTTGCTTCTTTCTCTTCAGGTAAAGCGGTTTTCTTACACTACCAGCACCGAAGATTCAATGTCTAGTCCACAAACTTGGTCGGTGGAGAGAAAGTGTACTAACAAATGCGACTCCGGATGTATAGTGGTCGGTGAACGAACAAAACTCTCCGCTTGCACCACTTGCTGCGAGAAATCGTTTTGCAATATCGGTACCGGTGCTGCGAACGATCTGACGATAAGAGGGATCGATCTGTTTCTAGCTTTAGTATTACAAATTACATTAACAATTATCATGTATCCGTCCTGACATTGCAGACGAAGTAACACACGATCGTGAATCATTTTCAGTCGCCGATGAGAATAATTGGTTCCATTAACGCGTTTATACGTACATTGTAACATACACTGTAATATTACACAACAACACGATACATAAGATTTGTCGCATTACCAATGAAAATGCTGTTTTCATTTTGTAAATGTGTACATGGAGTTTCATTCCTTATGTGTTTCATAATAATATTACGATGAATATTGATTAATAAGTGAATAAAATTACGACGATATCGATAATACGAAGCTCAGAAATAAGAAAATAATAATGATGTTCTCGTTCTACTGTCGATAAATCAAAGAACAATCGATAATATAAAAAGGGGATGTTCTTAAGAATACGATGCTCATAATTATAATAATTGCAAATACAATCAAATCTACGAGAATGAGATTTAAAACACTGCTAAGTTATTACTCGATCGTTCAACGAACCAATGTAATTTAAATTGTAAATTTTAGAAAAATTGTTATAGCGATACACTACCAATAAATTGTATAAAGTAACAAACTTTTCTAAAAAAAAAAAAAAAAAAAAACTCATTAAAACTCTCGATATAGTAATAAATACTTTTTATCGATTTCCATTTTTCCATTATCCTCTACTTAATTCCGAGGGATGTCAATGAGAAACATATTAGGTTGTTCCAAAAGTCTCTGTCTGTTTTATAAGAAAATAATAGATGCACAACATTTTTTCTTTTATATTATTTTATTGAATTTTGTATGATCCGTTTTCTACTAATAGAACAAAATGGATCATAATGTAAAACAAAAAATGATGTGCATCTGTCACTTCCTTATAAAAGGAAAGAAATTTTTGGGAAAACCCAATAGAATGGGAATTTTCTCGTGGACACATAACATTAGAAAATTGTACACAACTTTTATTTAAATTCCTTCGTACGATCTCTGTACAATATTCTTTTATTAATTATACCTTAATTTTCTTTTTATTTTACTTTAATTTTTAAGTATCCTCCGATTGGTTTCCAATTATTTTGATTATTTTGCAGGAAGCCAACAATTTTAACGATCGGCATATTTTTCGATACTCGTGAACAAGAGTGTACAACCTGGACGTTTATACACACCCACATTTCTCTCAAACGCACAAACATCCGCATTCCGTTTATAATACTAAAATTTCGCTGGAAACAGGGAAACGCGAGATCGGGTATCTACTAAATCGCTTAAACTATATAGTTTATACCAGCGCGTTTACAGCTGTAACCAATTAACGTAATTACACTGCCTAAATGAAAGCATTCAGTTTATACTCGTGCATTCTGTTCTTTCAACAGCATCCTGGAAATCTGCGTATTATCATTTTCGTAGAAATCGAGAGAGCTTAGGTTGAATGTAGATCCGACATCGTCAAACGGAAAATTACAAAGTTCTTGAATTCCTGGAAGTTTTTAACGGGATATAGGGTTTTGTTCCAATGGAAAACGCATATTCGTTTCTAGGAATCGGTTTTAATTAAATTTCCACATCCGTGAACAAAGGGATATGATTTATCGTGCGATAGCATATAATGAAAACTAAGGCAAAGAATGGAATTTTTTTATTTTTCGCAGAAAACGCGAGACGACATCGCCTTGTTAAGAGGAAATAAAACCATTCCAGGAAAGAATAACGATCGTCGTTAAGCGTAATGTAATTTCTTTCTGAAGAGTCATACTAATCTATCGCCCACGCGTAATGCCTCGATGCTAAGCATCTCTCATTTTGCATCTCGTTCGTTGCCATTCATCTCGTCGTGTAAAACGCAAATAAAATGAAAAGAAATAATTTTTATTCCAAGAAGCAATTATTCAAACAACAATTTATCAACGGATAAGAAAATCAGAAATGTCCCTTTTAATATTTTTAAAATTAATATTAAAACCATCTTTCTCTTCTTTTTTACACTCTTACTTATCTGAAATTCTTTATCTCCTAATTTCGATAAACCATTTTACAAAACGTAGGCTATTGTCCGTTTTACGTTTAACTGTTATGAAATTTTGCAGTCCATTTACGCATAATCTTGCGAGTAAAGTACATTTTGCCAAAAGTAATCGAGCGTCTGTCTACTTTTGAACAATACTGTACCCAACAGCTACTTACAGTGGCTACAAAAAGTATTTCTGTATTATTTCTACTATTGTGTTTATCCCAGCGTGTTAATCAATTATATTAATTGAAAGCATATTAATTGTCCTCTGTCTGCAAAAGCCTTACCGACATTTACACGCTGGATCGTTTAGGATCATGCAATATCTGTTTACGTTCTCGTGTTTTAAAAAGTGTGCTCAAAAATTCTTGAATACTCTTGCAAGTTGCTAGAATATCTTCCAATAATTTTCATATCGATACATGTGAATCTTTTTAAGCGAAGCGGAATCTAAGCAAAAATATGAAGAAAGTGGAAAATCATTTAAAGTCACTGGTCGAAAACCACCCACTATGCAGATGGACAGATAAATTTCGCGTCACTTGATAGTACTATCGTATGACTACGAACTATTGACACTAGTTGAAAGCGAAATGTAACGGCTGATGAAAAGAAATTGGAAAAGATAGAGATACGTAAGTATTAGCATTAGGTTGGCATAAAAGTTTCTTTCGTTTTGTGAGGAAATAATAAATGTACATTTTTTCTATCATATTATTGTATTGAATTATGTATGATCTATTTTGTAGTAATAGAATCCATTTTATTTTATTCATACAGAATTCAATAATAATAACATTATATTTCCTTATAAAACTAAAGAAACTTTTGGGACAACCTAACGCATATAAATACCTTTTCACAGCCACTGTATAAGATTATAAAAGATACTGATATACAAGATATTGTTAGCTGTAGCTGCACACCCACCACGCACTGAGCATCGCAAATATCGAAAGCCCTGAAGAAAATTTG
>NW_026109538.1:0-31069 GCF_024516045.1 Bombus affinis
TTTCCAATCTTCACTATCTTCGCAACAAATCGCCTCCTCAAATGTACAGTGGATATCTACTCTACAATAATTTGCATGGATTTCACTAATGTTTTCTTTTTCTGGATATCTTACTGGAGTTCTCTTATTACGTGTAGATCTTCCAGGGATGTTTAAGCTTTCAAGACTGTTATCATTTTCATCTTCCCTACTTTCTAACTCTTCCTTATTCATGTTTACCAATAAATCATTATTCTCAATGTCATCGTTATCTTTATCGAATGAATTCTCCACAAAACCGATACATTTTGTGTCTGTTTCTATGACCTCTACATGTCTCGCTATTGTTATTTTCCGACCTAATAAGACTCTGTAACCTACTTCACTATATCCTAACAAAATTCCCATATCTGCCTTCTTATCCCATTTAGAAACTCTTTTTTGTTCCGGTCTTCTTACAAAAACTTTACTTCCATATAGATGTAGATTTGCAACACTTGGTTTTCTCCCGAAGAATATTTCAAAAGGTGTCTTTCTCTCTATAGTATTTGCCAGTATTCTATTTTTCAAGTATACTGCTGTACAAGCTATTTCCGGTCAGTACCTTTTATGTACTTTCGCTTCCGCTAACAAGCAACGCGCCATGTCCATAACTGTTCTATTATACCTTTCCGCTGTCCCGTTTAACTCGTGTACGTAGGTTGGGCAATTATTAATTCTGATACCTTTATCCCTAGCATATTTATAAATTCGATTATTCAAATACTCTTTTCCATTATCACATCTCAATATTTTTAACTTCATGCCCGTCAAATACTCGGCTTCATTTACAAACTGTACGAAACAAACAAAGACCTCACCCTTTGATTTTATACAATAAACTCTAGCTATTTTGCTATAATCATCGATAAATGAGATGAAATATTTCTCTTCATTGAATCCGGTAGTCTTAAAGGGACAGCACACGTCCGTATGAATAATTTCCATTATCTCCCTAGCCTTGGTTTGATTATTTTTGAATGGTAAATTGTGCATTTTACTTTCTATGCACACCCTACATTTCAAAAATTCCTTCTCAATTTCATTCGGTATACAGTAACTAGCTGCTCTTTACCCAAAATATTTAAATATTTAAAATTTACGTGTCCTAACATCCTATGCCATCTTTCCTTTTTACTCATACCACTACGTTCGGCGCTGTTTGCTAAGTGCTCCATCCCTTTCAATATACTTTTCATTCTATATGTTCCCTTTTCTTTAACCGCTACCGCTGTAAGCTTATTGTCCTCACCTATTACTTTTGCAATATTTCCTTTTGAAATAACCGTGTTCTTATTATCTGTTAGCTTGCCTAAACTAATCAAGTTTGCGGACACTTCTTTCGCGTAAAAAACGTTATTCATATTTATTTCATTTTCTTTCCAAATGCTTCAAAATAAGTTATAACATTCCCTACTTTTGTTGCCTTTATCGATCTATTATCGCCTAAATATATATTTACCGGTTCTTTAAGGTCAATAGAATTGTCGAAATAATTTACGTTGTTAATTATGTGATCTGTGCAACCGCTATCTAATAGCCACATTACTTCATTATTACTTATCTCGTTCGCCTCGCCGCTGTGTGCTGCGTGCGCCGTTGCTATCAATGTGCCTGATCTTGAGTTACCATGCTCGCTCGTGCCGGTTGTTGATTGACGATGGAAATTTCCACGTCCCCTGCTCGTATTTCCTTTGTTTCCTCTTCCTCTGCTGCGACCACGTGTTGACCCACGCCAAAAACTGTTACTGCTTCCCGCTTCGACGCCATTTTGACACTCTCTCGCAAAATGTCCTACTCTTCCACGTCTGAAGCATCCTTCCTTTTTTGCAGAAAAGGCGTTGGTTTGCATTTCTCCTCGATTGGACTTATTTTTCTTCTCCGCTATTTCAATTTTATTTATTACATACGCTACCGTTTGATTTTCTGCTTTCATGCATCTACTATATCCGGTATGTAGGTGTATTCTTCGGGTAACGTATTCAGCATGTAATTTAGTTTTTCCCTCTCACTCACTTGTGCACTCGCACATTTTAATTCATTTATTAATTTTTCGAAATCGCTAAAGAACGTTGCTGAATCAGTGTATTTCTCAAGTCTTATCTTTTCCTATCTCCTTCTGCATACGATCTGTAGTGCCGTCGACGCTTTCAAGTACATTTTATCAAACTTTTTTACTATCCCATATGCCGTTTTTTCTTCTCTAATATATTCCAATTGTCTATTTGTAACGGCATTATAAATTATATTTATTGCCTTCAGATCCTTTTTGTCCCAGTCTTCATTGTCTGTTTCTGTCTTCACCCTGTCTTCACCGAGTTGTGACAATCTCGCATTCTTTACATCTGAGAAGCATCGTTATTCTTTGCTTCCACATACCGTAATCCTCACCACCGAAAATAGGTATCATGATTTCCGATCTCTCCATTTTAAATGATTCCTGATCTCTTACTCAAGCGTTCCTACGTGCTCGAAGTGTATTTTTCCTCTTTGTAACCTTTGAACGTTTCTTTCCTTACTGAGAATTCACACGAACTAACTCGCAATATTGAAAAACACGCACTAAAATAACTTACAAAATTATGAACCACGCTCTGCTACCATGAAAAGATATAGAATGGATTCGGAAATACAAATAATTTCCTTTATTTAGCACACAACTGTTATACATATATCTTATACTCTTAAGACCTCAAAATCCTACTTGCACGCACGCTTGTTGTCAACCGACTCTTCCAGATACTTCTAACGACTGACCCTTGTCTTTTGTCTCAACCAAGACCCGGACGTCCTCTGACGCTTACACACACATTCACATGTACAGTGTAAATGTATCATATTCCCAACAATAATGTGAACCCGATGTAAGTGAAAATACATGCACATACCATCGATTCTGCCTGACCAGCACTCTCACCCGGAACCGGAACCGGAACTCGCAGTGCACCGTGACGAACAGCACATATATAAGCCCCCACTCTTAGCCAGACCGTCAGTCGTGCTCGCGCAACAGTAGAAGCAACATGGAGTTTTTTAGATCTCTACTACGCGTCGTTGGTTTGTTCGTGCCAAGTAAGGTAGATATCATTTCCTACTACCACTGGAGATTTCGCACTTGATACTTCGAATATTGGATCCCTCGTCCCTGCGGAGCGCCGCGATTGTCTCGCGCAAATGGTTCAACGTATGTAGATCTGGCAAGTGTCTACGGCGGAAAGTGAGACGTCACATGCGACATACGAGAAAGCGGGTCAAGATGCAATTTCTCGGACCTGCAGCCGCTAAAGCTACCAACCAAGAATCAAGAAGTAGAGGACGTGGTGAGGGCAACCTAAGGCACGAAATAAGTTTATCTGCTGCTCGTACGGCGGTCGTCGTTGGAAGGTTACGCGGTCCTTTGAGAATTTCGATGCGAGATCGCCCCATCGATGTTGGACCAATAAAATGTATTAGACTCTAACTCGTGTAAGTACCTTAATTTGACTGCTTGCTCTTGCGAGAACTTGAAACGGTCTTGTCCGGATTCAGAACTGTAGCGCGAAGCTTGAAATAAAATGGTTTTACTGAGACGGCAATGTGTTTCAGTCACGATAATACTATCTGTATCGTAATAGGCCCATTATTGAATATTAACTACAATGTATCATCGCTGCAATTGCAGATTTGTCGTCACTTAGATGCGAGATATACTCCTCGTCGCCTGCCAAATACAGCTCACATCAGCTGGCTCGTGCTATTATATCATCTCTGGTCCTCGACATATCAAGCGTAATTGCAGTTTTACAAATTAAGGTTAACATATTCAAATGAATGTATCTCCGTTTCTATTGCACATATGTCGACAATACGATGCGCGTTATATTCCACATTGACTGCCATACGCAGAGCGCTTCATCTGGTTTAAGCCGTGTTAAATCCGGACCGAGTCAAATCCAGCGTATTTGTAGTTTTGCATATTCAAGCCTTGTTATTCAAGTGAAAGTATCTCCGTATCCATTGTAGGTACGTCGACAATAGATTGCACGTAATACTGCACATTTGCTGTGAAATACAGCATACTCCAGCCGGTTTGCTCTATGTCAACTCTGGGCCGTGTCAAATACGGCGTCATTGCAGGTTTGCATATTCAGACTCAAATAGTCAAATCCCCGTATTTCCGTTGCTGTTGCAGACATGCCGAGTATTCGTTGTGCCCGGTACTCCAGATTTCTTGCCCAATTCAGCGCACACTAGACGATTAACGCTATGTCCGCACTGATCCCTGTCAAATCGAGCGTATCAGGTTTGTAAATATGAAACCGGAATTTGCCTATAGATGGTCCTAGCTGATAGTGTAGTTATCACTAAATTACGTCATTGATGCCAAAAGTCGTTGTTGACATCTCACGAACATTTTCGACTGAGAGCAGTACAATGATTCTGGCAATGATTCTTTGGAAGAAATTGCACACTTCATCCTATAGTTATACCGGACAATACAAGGGCTGGTCGTCCCTCCTTCCGAAGCAATACCAGCCTCGCCGTGCGCCATATCCGGGGGTTGGCACCCTCCTTCGAACACGATGTAAATAGGAGTCGCATCTAATGTCTTTTCTGGAAGTTCGTATACTAAGGCATCGGAATTATTTTTCATTTTACGCTGTGTTACTCGCAACTTTTCACAGATATATGTACCAACAGGAAGTAGATCTTTGGCACGTATTCGAGTATAGTTATTTCCTGCTAGTTTCCACAAAGCTTCACAGAACAACGTCGCTTCCTCGTTCCTTTAAACAACAGTCATACATTAGTATTACATGAACGTACTTCTTGAAAAAACATTTCATTACTGGAAATCTAAAAGTTTATTATTGAACTCAATAAGATTCAGTTGCTTACCTGCTCCTCAAATATTTTTTGCTAATGTCCACTTCTCCTAAGTAGAATACATCTATAATATGCAATGCAAGTACTTTTTGCTGATATATAAACTCCTTAGTTATTTCATATACAACCTCTGCGTTTACAAGTGTATTTGGTGGTAATTCCAATACTCTAGATATTGTTTGCGCATATCAGCTTGTTTTGTCTCAACAAGAGTATTATCCGCATAAAATGCTGCAATTTTACACAGGTCGAGTATTTGCTTTCCGGCCAAATCTTTGTTAGAAGCACGTAGATATTGAACAAATTGTTTCTCTCTTTTTAATTCATTATATGATACTAGTTGTAAAACGTCGTCATTTACACCACCTTTTAAAAGCAGACGATTAACATGCTTCAGATATTCAACAACATCTTGTACCCCAGATCGTTTCTTCTTACATATTATGTAACGTTCTGAATTTCCTGGTCTAGAAGAGTTTGATTTAAAAATACAAACTTCTTCAAAGCAGCGATACATTAAATAAACTAAACCAGCACTAAAGGGTGTAAAAAGGTTGAATAATTTTGTCACAAAATCACCACCCTCTCTTTCAAGCATCAATGCTATTAAACATCGACAAAGATACAGTTGATTTGAAAGAATTTCTTGTACATTTTCTTGTCGTTCTACTGAGAATCCTCAATCAGACATCACAAAATGTACTCCTTTGCCATGGGTATGCTGCATTATAAGATTTGTAAATGCCTCTTCATTATCTGGGTCAAAGACATCACCACTTTCCTTTGGTCCGTGGTATGGATGAAATGTCTCACAAGGACCCGCATAAAAATCTTCTAATTTGAAATCATGTTCATTTTCTAAAGTAAGAGCAAATCCTTTAGCACGTCATTTCTTTCGCCATAGAACATGTTCCCTAAAACCTCCTGGTCCAGCACATACATCTGCAAAGTATAGCAGCCCATTCTCCCTCAAACCTTTTGGGTTAGTAAACATAAAGTTACATGCTCTATCTGTATTTGCAGTTTTAACAGTAGCACGATTTAAAAAAAATGCACCACGAATTGTTTCATGAGGATTACAACGTGTCCTTGCTCGACGCACATCAACGTCATCCAAATGGGCGAATACCGTTTTCGCATTGATAACAGTTTTCACTATATCTTCACAACAGAAATCAATTTCATCATCTGTGGTCAACTTTTCATATCACCATTTCATATCTTTTACAAACTTTATAACTTCCTCTGCAGGATTCCATTTAAGACCTGAATCTTCATGTCCAGGAACATGATGTCCAAAGACTCTGCGACCATGCTGTCTAGGTGCTTGAACTGACTCTAAACGACCTTGTTCATTATTTCCGAGGCCGTAACCGCCTCATATCCCATCATTCGCATCATACTTTTGCCGTTATCGAGGAGATTGTTTGACTCTTGTGTTATTACTTGTATTCTTCTATTGTCAACTACCTTTTCATCAATATCCTCCTCGTCAGATTCACTTGAACATCTACGAATTTTTTGTCGTTTACTATGACTATAAGTATCTCTTTCAAAGCTCTTCCTTTTTGTCCTAGTTTCCAATTCTTCTTGCATGGTATGTTGATGCATCAGTCGCATAACAATTCTGCTAGGAATATGATACATTTACACTGTACATGTGAATGTGTGTATAAGCGTCAGAGGATGTCCAGGCCTTAGTTGGGACAAAAGACAAGAGTCAGTGGTTAGAAGTATCTGGAAGAGTCTGTTGACAACAAGCGTGCGTGCGGGTAGGATTTCGAGGTCTTTAGAGTATAAGATATATGTATAACTGTTGTGTGCTAAATAAAGGGAATTATTTGTATTTCCGAGTCCATTCTATATCTTTACATGGTAGCAGAGCGTGGTTCATAGTTTTGCCAGTTATTTTAGTGCATGGTTTTCAATATTGCGAGTTAGATCGAGTGAGTGTTCAGTAAAGAAAGAAACGTTCAAAGGTTACAAAGAGGAAAAATACACATCGAGCACGTAGGAACGCTTGAGTAACTGATAAGGAATCATTTAATATGGAGAGATTGGAAATCATGATACCTATTTTCGATGAATATTTACGGTATGTGGAAGCAAAGAATAACAACGTTTCTCAAGTATAGAGAATGCGAGGTTGTCACAACTAGGGTGAAGACAGAAACAGACAGTGAAGACTGGGACAAAAAGGATCCGAAGACAATAAATATAATTTATAGTGCCATCACAAACAGACAATTGGAATATATTAGAGAAGAAAAAACGGCGTATGAGATAGTAAAAAAGTTTGATGAAATGAAACTTGAAAGAGTCGACGGCACTACAGGTCGTAT
This sequence comes from Bombus affinis, assembly GCF_024516045.1. Taxonomy (NCBI): domain Eukaryota; kingdom Metazoa; phylum Arthropoda; class Insecta; order Hymenoptera; family Apidae; genus Bombus; species Bombus affinis. The sequence continues at coordinate 7,227 of NW_026109538.1, forward strand.
GCAGAAGGAGATTGGAAAAGATAAAACTTGAGAACTACAGTGATTCAGCATCGTTATTTAGCGGTTTCGAAAAATTAATAAACGAATTAAAATGTGCTGGCGCACAAGTGAGTGCGAGGGAAAAACTAACTTACATGCTGATTACGTTACCCGAAGAATACAGCTACATAGCGGATATAGTAGATGCACTGAAAGCCGAAAATCAAACGGCAGTGTATGTAAAAAATAAAATTGAAATAGCGGAGAAGAAAAATAAGTCCAATCGAGGAGAAATGCAAACCAACGCCTATTCTGCAAAAAAGGAAGGATGCTTCAGATGTGGAAGAGTAGGACATTTTGCGAGAGAGTGTCAAAATGGCGTCGAAGTGGGAAACAGTATCAGTTTTTGGCTTGGGTCAACACGTTGTCGCAGCAGAGGAGGAGGAAACAAAGGAAATACGAGCAGGGGACATGGAAATTTCCATCGTCAGTCAACAACCGGCACGAGCGAGCATGGTATCTCAAGATAAAGCACATGGATAGCAACGGCGCACGCAGCACACAGCGGCGAGGCGAACGAGATAAGTAATAATGAAGTAATGTGGCTATTAGATAGCGGTTGCACAGATCACATAATAAACAGCGTAAATTATTTCGATAAATGTATTGACCTTAAAGAACCGGTAAATATATATTTAGGCGATAATAGATCGAAAGGCAACAAAATTAGGGAATGTTATAAGTTATTTTGAAGCATTTGGAATGCAAAATGAAATAAATGTGGATAATGTTTTTTGCGCGAAAGAAATGTCCGCAAACTTGATTAGTTTAGGCAAGTTAACAGATAATAGGAACAAGGTCATTTCAATAGGAAATATTGCAAAAGTAATAGATGAGGACAATAAGCTTACAGCGGTAGCGGTTAAAGAAAAGGGAACATATAGAATGAAAAGTATATTGAAAGGGAAGGAGCACTTAGCAAACAGCGCCGAACGTAGTGATATGAGTAAAAGGAAAAGATGGCATAGGATGCTAGGACACGTAAATTTTAAATATTTAAATATTTTGGGTAAAGAGCAGCTAGTTACTGGTATAACGAATGAATTTAAAAAGGAATTTTTGAAATGTAGGGTGTGTATGGAAAGGAAAATGCAAAATTTACCATTCAAAAATAATCGAACCAAGGCTATGGAGATAATGGAAATTATTCACTCGGACGTGTGCGGTTTTATGACTACCGAATTCAATGAAGAGAAACATTTCATCTCATTTATCGATAATTATAGCAAAATAGCTAGAAGTTATTGTATAAAATCAAAAGATGAGGTCTTTGATTGTTTCGTACAGTTTGTAAATGAAGCCGAGAATTTAACTGGCAAGAGGTTTATAATATTCAGATGTGATGATGGAAAAGAGTACTTGAATAATCGAATTTATAAATTTGCTAGGGATAAAGGTATCAGAATAAATAATTGCCCAACCTACGTACATGAATTAAACGGGACAACGGAAAGGTATAATAGAACAGTGATGGACATGGCGCGTTGCTTGTTAGCGGAAGCGAAAGTACATAAAAGGTACTGGCTCGAAATTGATTGGACAGCGGTATACTTGAAAAATCGAATACTGGCAAATACAATAGAGAGAAAGACACCTTTTGAAATATTCTTCGGGAGTGTTGAAAATCTACATTTATATGGAAGTAAATTTTTTGTAAGAACAAAAGAGAGTTTCAAAATGGGATAAAAAGGCAGATATGGGAATTTTGTTTGGATATAGTGAAGTAGGCTACAGAGTCTTATTAGGTGGGAAAATAACAATAGCGAGACATGTAGAGGTCATAGAAACAGACACAAAATGTATCGGTTTTGTGGAGAATTCATTCGATAAAGATAACGATGACATTGATGATAATGATTTATTGGTAAACATGAATAAGGAAGAGTTAGAAAGTAGGGAAGATGAAAATGATAACAGTCTTGAAAGCTTAAACATCCCTGGAAGATCTACACGTAATAGGAGAACTCCAGTAAGATATCCAGAAAAAGAAAACATTAGTGAAATCCATGCAAATTATTGTAGTGTAGATATCCCTTGTACATTTGAGGAGGCGATTTGTTGTGGAGATAGTGAAGATTGGAAACAAGCTATGGATAAGGAAATAGAATGTCTTTATAAGAATAAAACTTGGAAATTGGTAGAAAGGGTAAAAGGCAAAGACGTATTAGATGTAGAATGGGTTTACACGAGAAAATCAGATGACAGGTATAAGGCTTGATTAGTGGTAAGAGGATTCCAACAAAGAAACGTAGCCGATGACATATACTCCCCAGTAGCGAGTAATTAGACCTTCAAGATATTGCTAACATGTTGTTGTCGAAATGGATTAATTATCGAGCAAATGAATGTAGAAACTGCTTTTTTAAATGGTGAAGTAACCTCGGAGGTATATGTAAATCAACCAAAGGGATATGCGGACGGAACGAATAGAGTTTGTAAACTATCGAAAGCGCTTTATGGGTTAAAAGAAAGTCGAAGGGAGTGGTATGAGTGTCTTGATAAGTATGTGACGAGATTAGGTTTTAAGAAGAATAACATAGAGTTGTGCCTATATACACATGGAGAGGGAGAAAATGTTGTTTATTTGCTAATGTATGTAGACGATTTGCTAATTTGTAGTAAAAATAAAAGGAAGATACAAAGGGTAAAGAAGTTATTAACTAATAGATTTGAAATGAAAGATTTAGATGAAGTCAAAGAATATCTTGGAATAAATATAGACTATGATTATTTCAAAAATGAAATAAGATTAAGCCAAAAGAAATACATTGAATCATTAGCAAACAAATGTAAGTTACAAAATAGCAAATTGTACAGTACACCTATGGAGACCAACTTAAGAATTGAAAAAGCTGAGATAAATAGAGAGGATATTGAATACAAAAATTTAATTGGCGCATTGTTGTATATTAGTGAAAATACCAGACCCGATAGAAATTATAGTGTGAATTATTTGAGTAGATTTCAAGATTGTTGTAATGAGACACACTTTAAATATGCTATGCAAATATTGAAATATTTGTACCGGACTAGAGATTTAAGATTAGATTATAAAAGGAATGAAAAATGTGAAACGATAGATTGTTATGTGGACGCTGATTAGGCAGGAGATCATTTAGAAAGGAAATCGACTTCTGAATATGTAATTAGATTGTATGGAAATGTAATTGGTTGGAAGTCTAAAAAACAAAGGTGTGTGACAAAAGACTCGACGTATGCAGAGTATGTAGCTCTATCGGAAGCGGTGAGTGAATTAATGTCCATTAGGGAAATTATGAAAATCTTCAATGTAAATCTAGACGATAACCCTGTAAAAATTTATGAGGATAACTCTGGAGTGATAAGTATAGCCAAGCACGGAAATTTTACAAAAAATTCTAAACACATTGAAGTTCATTAGCACTACGTTCACGAGTGCTTAAAGGAGAATAAGATAAACATATTTAAAGTAATTACAGGCGAAAATACTGCGGATATTTTTACGAATTCACTGCGTAGAGAGAAATTCGAAAGGTTTAGGTCATGGATGAATGTAAACTAAGAGGAATGTAGATAAAGCAATAAGTGTTAAAGTTTCTGTTACGTAATTCGTCAAAGCATGTAAATACGATTAAGTGTACAGTATAAATGTAAGGAGGCGTGTTAGGAACATGATACATTTAAGCTGTACATGTAAATGTGCGTGTAAGCGTCAGAGGACGTCCAGGCCTTAGTTGGGACAAAAGACAAAAGTCAGGCGTTAGAAGTATATGGAGGAGCCGGTTGACAAAAAGCGTGCGTGCTAGTAGCATTTCGAGGTCTTTAGAGTATAGGATATATGTATAAATGTTGTGTGCTAAATAAAGGGAATTTATTTATAGCTATTTTATTTATAGCTTCTCGAGTACCTCATCACCACGACTACTTGCCAATTATATAACAATCATATTTACACTAGTAAATATCTGCTCTATTGCATAACTACAAACGTCTAAACCAAATGAAGATTCGTTTCGCGCCTCTAACTCTAATCATAATGTGAACCCGATGTAAGTGAAAATACATGCACATACCATCGATTCTGCCTGACCAGCACTCTCACCCGGAACCGGAACTCGAAGTGCACCGTGACGAACAGCACATATATAAGCCTCCACTCTTAGCCAGACCGTCGGTCGTGCTCGCGCAACAGTAGAAGCAACATGGAGTTTTTTAGATCTCTACTACGCGTCGTTGGTTTGTTCGTGCCAAGTAAGGTAGATATCACTTCCGAACTACCACTGGAGGTTTCGCACTTGATACTTCGAAAATTGGATCCCTCGTCCCTGCAGAGCGCCGCGCTTGTCTCGCGCAAATGGTTCAACGTATGTAGATCCGACAAGTGTCTACGGCGGAAAGTGAGACGTCACATGCGACATACGAGAAAGCGGGTCAAGATGCAATTTCTCGGACCTGCAGCCGCTAAAGCTACCAACCAAGAATCAAGAAGTAGAGGACGTGGTGAGGGCAACCTAAGGCACGAAATAAGTTTATCCGCTGCTCGTACGGCGGTCGTCGTTGGAAGGTTACGCTGTCCTCTGAAAATTTCGATGCGAGATCGCCCCATCGATGTGGGACCAATAAAATGTATTAGACTCTAACTCGTGTAAGTACCTTAATTTGACTGCTTGCTCTTGCGAGATCTTGAATCGGTCTTGTCCGGATTCAGAACTGTAGCGTGAAGCTTGAAATAAAATGGTTTTACTGAGACGGCAACGTGTTTCAGTCACGCTAATACTATCGGTATCGTAATAGGCCCATTATTGAATATTAACTACAATGTATCACCGCTGCAATTGCAGATTTGTCGTCAATTAGATGCGAGATATACTTCTCATTGCCTGCCAAATACAGCTCACATGAACTGGCTCGTGCAATTATATCATCTCTGGTCCTCGACATATCAAGCGTAATTGCAGTTTTACAAATTAAGGTTAACATATTCAAATGAATGTATCTGCGTTTCTATTGCACATATGGCGACAAAGCGATGCCCGTTACATTTCACATCCGATGTCATGTGCACCGCACATCTGCTGGTTTGTACCATGTCAACTCCGGTCTCTGTCAAACCTAGCGAAATTGCTGCTTTGCATATTCATGATTAATTATTCAAATCACCGTATCGCCGATTGCATTGCAGATATGCCGACAATTCGATGCGCGATATACGCCACTTTTGCTGCCAAACACAATGCATATTATCTGGTTTGAGTTATGTAACGTGTGGGCGCAGCCAAACTCAGCGTATACGCAATTATGCATTTTCGGGCGAAATATTCAAATATTACATATTCAAATGAACGTATCTTGGTTTCTATGTCGCCTATTCGATGCGCAGAACACTCCACATATGATGCCAAATCAGCCGGTCTGTGCTATGTCAACTCTGGACCCTGTAAAATCCAGCGTAATTGTAGTTTTTGTTGTTAATGCTTAAATATTGCATTCAAAGATTCGCCGCTTCTTTTGCACATATGTCGACAATTCCATAACCCTTGTACTACGCATTTGCTGTAGTTACATTGCTCATCAGCTCGTTTGCGCTGTGTCAACTCTGGTCCCTGCACAATCCAGCCCAAATGCAATTTTGTATGTTCGGGCTTAAATATTCAAATCAACGTTACTCCGATTCAATAGCACATATGTCGACAATACGATGCGCGTTATATTCCACATTAACTGCCATGCGCAGAGCGCTTCATCTGGTTTAAGCCGTGTTAAATCCGGACCGATTCAAATCCAGCGTATTTGTAGTTTTGCATATTCAAGCCTTGTTATTCAAGTGAAAGTATCTCCGTATCCATTGTAGGTGCGTCGACAATAGGATGTACGTAATACTGCACATTTGCTGCCAAATACAGCACACATCAGCCCGTTTGCACACTGTCAAGACTGGACTCGGAGAAATCCATCGTAATTGCAGTTTTGGATATTAATGCTTACATATTCGAATCAAGGTATCTCCGCTTGTTTTCCAGAAACATTGGCCATGCGATGCACGTTATATTCCACATCTGATGCCAAGTACAGTGCACATCATCCGGTTTACGCTATGTAAAATCTGGACCGAGCCAGATCCAGCGTAGTTGCAGTTTCGTATATTCAGGATTAAGTATTCAAACCGACGTATCTCCGATTCTATGGCACATATGGCTACAATTAGAGGCTCGTTATACTCCAAATTTGCTGCCAAGCACAGTGCACGTTATCCCGTTTGATGCATGTAAAATCGGGACCCAGCCGAACCCTGCGTATTTGCAGTTTTACATATTCAGTATTAAATATTCGAACCAACGAATCTCCGTTTCTATGGCACACTTACAGACAATTCGGTGCGCGTTATATTTGACATCTGATGTCATATACAGCTCAGATCAGTAGTTTAGCGTTATCTTCACTCTTGTCCCTGTCAAATACACCATAATTGCAGTTTAGCATATTCATGCTTGAATATCGAAAGCAACGTATCTCCGTTTCTGTGGCAGATATGACGACAATTCGGCGAGCGTTATGCTCCTGATTTGCTGGTGAGCAACGTATCAGCGCTGCTATTGGATACATGTCGCAAATGCGATGCGCGCTATACTCCACAATTACAGCCAAATACAGTACTTATTCGGTTTGCGCTATGTCGACTGTATTTTCGAGCTATCGCGGGGAGACGCGGTCGTTTGAATACGCGTCAATGGGAGTCGTAAATTCCCGTTACGATTGGAATAATCGACACCACGGATAGTTCGATCCCCGTATTTCCCTTAGGATAATAGGTGTAGTCGTTGTGGTATAACACTGGGAGTCACAAAGTTATAAAAAATATATGTATTTCCAATGATTTATACAATCACACTGAGTAAGAACGCCGTTGCTTAAGATACAGATAACGAAGAGATGGATTATTCTTAGATGAGAGTGTGAGCTATAGGAGCTCCAGGTCCGTGAGAGCAGTAGGAGCTGTCGGACTTCTGGATACTGTGAGAGAAATAGGAGGCTCTTAGAGCTATAGGAACGGTGAGAGTTATAGGGATTGCAGGAACTTTAGTCACCGTGAGAGACGATGGAACTCTGAGAGATATAGGAACGGTGAGAGTTATAGGGATTGCAGGAACTCTAGTCACCGTGAGAGATGATGTAACTCTAATGTTTATTCTGATGTGAGTACGAAGCTCGGTATTGGTGTGCCCTTTGAGCGAAGAACGCGGATTCGTTGATTACATTGTTAGTTAGGAAAGTGAGGGCAATAATCCGCGATGCCGATTGGTTATGACTAATGTTAGAAAGGAAGAGAGGAGGAAGAAGCCTCCTACCAACGTGGGTCCTAGGCGACATTGTTTATGGGAAAACTCAGAATTTCCGTTAGGTAGATGTCCGCTTTTTTAGTTAGGCCAATACCCGCCTTCTCCGTAATTCTTAAGAGGGCGTAATGAACCCAAAGACCTCTCTAAAAACCGACCGAAAACACTTCTAGAATAAGAAAGTCTTTTCGGGCAAACAGATTGACTTAGACCATATGTGCGAACAATGCAGTTAGGATTTCGGCTTTATGATGGGTCCTTGGGCCTATGGAAGATTCGAAGGATGGCACGTGGACCGTTGGCTGTCAAGCCGCGCGGGATGGAGTGCAAATGTGTTGCGCGCCAGAACATCGACTCTGGTCTCTGTTATATGCAGTGTAATTGTTGTTTTGCAGATTCAGACTCAAATATTCAACTCCACGTATCTCCGTTGCTGTTGCTGATATGTCGACAATTCGATGTGCCTGGTACTGCACATTTCTTGCCAAATACATCGTTTGCCAGCCAGTTTGCGCTATATCCAGACTGGTCCCAGACAGATCAAGCATAAATATAAATCGGAGATGAAAGAACACGGGAACCTTCCGTTTGGAATTTTGGGAAAATCCCGTACCATTGTAATCTAGATTCTACCATAGCTGTAATTCAACAATTGTAGCCATCCATTCCGATTGTAATTGTTCGAAACCTGTGATACTGCACTTGGCCTCGAGGCGACAACCAGTCACCGAACGTAGCCGCGGTCAAGGGATGAACGTTTCGTCTAATAAAGGCATGGAGTAATTCTATAGCTGTCCTTAAATGAAATAATCGTAGCGGCACGTGACAGTAAACATTCCAACGGTTTCTGTCCCGTGTCTCGCCACTCGCAGACTCTATCCGTCGGATAAGATGATTGCCAGATGTCAACGCATCTCAACAGTATATGTTTAGCTAGCCTGAGGATTCATTATACACCTATAGCGGCACTCGTCGGTAAAATTCATATCGGTTTCGGTCCAGTGAACCCGCTACACAAGAAATCGTGTTTACTGAAAGATGAGTTTATTATAGATTCGACAACCTTAGGCGGTTACCGAAGGTTAATGAAATTCCGTCGTTTTTGTCGTGACCACATGCCCTCGAGTCAACTACCCGAAATGTCAACATTTGTAAACAAGGTCGAGAGTTCAGCGTCCGTTCTGATTTATCGAGAACATCTTGGAAATTTAAATCCCAACGTCTTTTGTCAATTCCGACGCATATAAATATAGCGAACAGGGTAGCGAGGCATTCTTTGTTATCGAATGACACGAGCAGTAGCAGTTAAGTCGATACTTCTTTGCGCCGATCTATTCGTAATCACGAATCAAGATAACAAGTGTATTATACGTCTAGTGTACACGTAGGGTATATTTTAATAAACTACGCAGTTAAATATACTCTTGTGTTTTTAAGCCTAAATCGCTACCATACATCTCAAAGTGGTGACACCGACGTGATTTTTGTGTAAGATGTGACAGCGATAGGCTAGTCGCAGTTTGAATATCATAGTCCGCAACTCACACAATGGAAAAGGAGAGCAAACGAACTCCAGCCGGCTCATCGTTCCGCGTGCCGCCCTTTATGCCCATGATGACCAGGATTTGGTTTTCCATTTTAGAGAAATATTCCGGGGTAGCCGGCATCTTCCACGACGATGAAAAATCCTTAGCCCTCATGGGATTCCTCGACCCACATTACCTCGCGAAGATTGAGGATACAGTGACCAGCCTCCTCGCCACAGGCCAGTACGATAAATTGAAGAGCGAGCTGATCCGCGCCCTGACCGAATCGGACAGCGCCAAGTTCGAAAGGTTAGTCGAACGTGAAGAGATGGGTGACAGAAAACCCTCACAGTTTTATAATGACTTAAAAAATTAGCCAGCCCCCTCGCTTCCGATGAATTCATCCACAGCTTGTGGAGGAATCGCATCAGGGAAGTCCTGGCTGCAGTGGACGATACGAGTATCGAGAAACTGACCAGGAGAGCGGATAAACTCGATGAGGCGTATAATCGTAACGGGCAGCGCGCTAAGGTAGTCACAATCGAGCCACCGGCATCACACGAAGGCAAAAACGACGCACTGGCCGCCGAGGTCAGTAGACTGCGAGAACAGATTAAGGCTATGGGAATCAGCGGGTATCATCGACTACGAAGACGTTCGAATTCTCTCACTCGACCCCGCCGCCGTTCGCGTTCCCGAGACTATCCGCGCCAGGACGGAATTTGCTTCTATCATGCGAGGTTCGGCGATCGCGCCACGGTTGTAAGTGGAAGTCGGGAAACGACCCCAGCCGTCCGTAAAAGCGGAGGACGGCGACGGCTTGGGATCTCGCCGCATCTTTATTTTGGTCCAGAGAACGAAGACTTCGTTCTTAGTTGACACCGGTGCTGATATCGGCGTTCATCCCCGAAGCAGGCTATCTAGGGACGTAAAGAAAACAACGTATGAACTATTCGCTGCCAATGGGACGCGCATCGCAACGTACGGCACTATAGCGATTGAGCTGAAACTGTCCCTTAGACGTGCCTTCAAATGGCACTTCACTGTCGCCGATGTGCAAACCCCCATCATCGACCTAGATTTCCTAAGTCATTACGGGTTGCTTGTGGATCCAAGAAAAAGACGACTTCTCGACACAACAAACCAGCTATCGATCAGGGGATACGCCGTCAACTGCGAACAGCTTATGATTAAGACCGTAAACGGGGATTTGGTCTACCACCAGTTGTTGGAGAAATGTGCAGATCTAACGCGCCCACCGGCCTTTGGGTGAGAGAAAATACGGCACAGTGTGGAGCACCACATCGAAACCACACCCCGCCCGCCCGTATATTGCAAACCCCGCCCTCTCGCACCGGACCGTCTCAAGCCAATCAAGGCGGAATTTGCAACACTTATCGAGCAAGGAGTCATGCGCCCATCGAAGAGTTCCCGGGCATCTCGACTACACGTCGTCCCAAAGAAGGATGGAAGTCTGCGACATTGCGGTGACTACAGGGCGCTAAACGCCCGAACTGTACCCGACAGGTGCTCTCCACCGCACATACAAGACTTCGCGCAGCATTTACACGGTCGGCGAATATTCTCAAAAATTAGTTTAGTGCGAGCCTACCATCAAATGTCAATCGCGCATGAGGACGTTACAAAAACCGCGATTTCGACACCATTCGGCCTTTTCGAGGCAAACAACATGATGTTTGGGCTTCGAAACGCCGCGCAAACGTGTCAAAGATTTGTCGACGCGAGGCTTAGATTTCGTTTACGCGTACATAGATGACTTCTTGGTAGCTTCGGAAACCGAGGAGCAGCACCGCTGGCACTTGCGGATCTTGTTCGAACGTCTAAACCAGTACGGCGTAGTAATCAACCTCGCAAAGTGCGAGTACGGAATTAATGAAATAGCCTTCCTAGGCCATACGGTAAACGCGCACGGAATAAAACCGCTCGCCGATCGCGTTACAGCCATAAACGAAGCACCGCTCCCCGCGAACATCAAGGAACTACGCGGATACCTCGGTATGATTAACGTTTACCGACGTTTCATACCGGGGGCAGCTAAAATTTTGCAACCCCTCAACGATTTGTTGCAAGGGGCGAAAAAGGGCAACATGCCCATTATTTAGTCGGAGGAAGCCAAAACGAGCTTTAGCGAGTCAAAACGCGCCCTAGCTAACGCTACGATGTTAGCGCATCGTATACCTGGCGCGCCCATCAGCCTCGCAGTAGACGCGTCCGACTTTGCAATAGGGGCGGTGTTGCAGTAACGCGCGAATGACACTCGGCCACCATTGGGTTTCTTAACTAAAGCCTCAAATTTCGCGCAGCGAAAATATAGCGCGTACGATCGCGAATTACTCGCTATGTATACCGCGGTCAAGCGATTTAGACACGCCGTAGATGGGAGGAATTTCATTATTTTCATAGATCACAAACCCCACACCTGTGCGTTCAGTCAAAATCCCGACAAGTGATCGCCGAGACAATTCCGTCAACTAGATTATATCGGGCAGTTCACGACCGATATAAGGCATATAAAAAGGCTGAATAACAATGCAGCCGACGCCCTATCTCGCATCGAAGCCATAGGAAAATCCGTGGATCACACAATTCTCGCCGCCGCGCAAGAAAACGACAAGGAGCTCCGCGACATCATCAACTCCGATATATCCGCGTTGCAGGTTAAGAAAATTCGTTTTCCGGATTACGACGCGGAAATATACTGCGACGTATCAGGCGACATCGTACGACCGTACGTACCGAAACCCTTGCGGCGCGACGTATTCAATTCGCTCCACGGACTTTCCCATCTAGGGATACGCGCGACCCAAAAATTCGTAAAATCGCGTATAGTTTGGCCAGCGGTAAACAAAAATTGCCAAACATGGAAACGGCAATGCATCCCGTGTCAACAATGTAAAATAGCGAGACACGTATCAACGCCGACCGGAACATTCGGAGAGCTCGCAGGACGATTCGAGCATATACATTTAGACATCATCGTCATGCAATATTCACAAGGCTACCGATATTGTCTAACATGTATCGACCGTTTTTCACGTTGGCCCGAAGCAATTCCAATACCAGATATGGAAGCGACGACCGTTGCCTCGGCTCTTCTTTCCACATGGATAGCGCGTTTTGGCGTCCCAGCAAAAATAACAACCGATCAAGGACGCCAATTCGAATCCAGTCTTTTCAACGAACTATGCCGGATGCTCGGCATTAAGCATTTGCGTACCACAGCCTACCACCTCGCGTCCAACGGGATGGTAGAGCGCTTTCACAGGCAGCTTAAGGCCGCAATCAAATGCCACAATTCGAGCAACTGGGTTGAAAGCCTTCCCATAGTTCTTTTAGGCATTAGAACCGCTATCAAGGAGGACCTGAGCGCAACGGCAGCCGAAATGATTTATGGTACGGACATACGATTGCCAGCAGCATTCTTTGTACCAGCAAAACAACCGGCCAACGCGGAATTCGCAAACTGTCTGCGAGAGCGAATGAGCGATATTAGACCTCTGCCGACTTCACGACACGGCGAAAAGAAAACGTTCATGTTCCGCGATTTAGAAACGTCGCCGTGCGTTTTCGTACGCCACGATGCAATCGGAGGTCCACTGCAACCACCATACGATGGCCCCTATCAGGTTACACAGCGTGGATGAAAACCATTACCATACGGATGAAGGACAAAAGCGTGAAAGTCTCCGTAGATCGTATAAAACCCGCCTTCATCGTGTCGGAAGATATTGAGCATCTGGAAAGGAGCGCAGAAACCTACGACGTATTTTTACCTGGGAAAATCTTCCGACCGCAAAGCAGCGAGCAAGCGCAACAAAGCGACGGAGACGCAAGAACCAATTATACCACGCGTTCGGGCAGGAGAGTTCGTTCTCCTCCTCAAACAGGTTTGAATTAAGCGGTTAGCATGGGCACCGCGCTAACATACATAAACAAACATAAAAAGAAGTAACGTTAACACTGGCAAGCGGGTACTGTAGCGGCACTCGTAGGTAAAATTCATAACGGTTTCGGTCTAGTGAACCCGCTACACAAAAAATCGTGTTTACTGAAAGATGAGTTTATTATAGATCCGACAACCTTAGGCGGTTACCGAAGGTTAATCAGAATCCGTAGATTTTGTCGTGATCATATGCCCTCGAGTCAACTACCCGAAAATTCAACATTTGTAAACAAGGTCGAGAGTTCAGCGTCAGTTGCGAATTTTCGAGAACACCTTCAAAATTCAAATCCCAACGCCTTTTGTCAACTCCAACGCATATGAATATAGCGAGCAGGGTAGCGAGGCATTCTTTTTCATCGAGTGACACGTGCAGTAGCAGCTAAGTCGATACTTCTTTGCGCCCATCTATTCGTAATCACGAATCGAGACAACAAGTGTATTATACGACTAGTGTACACGTAGGGTATATTTTAATAAGCTACATAGTTAAATATATTCTTGTGCTTTTAAACCTAAATCGCTACCATACACCTCAAATCAAATTCGCACTAGTGAATATCTGCTCTATTGCATAACTACAACGTCTAATCCAAATGAAGATTCGTTTCACGCATCTAACACTAATAATAATGTGAACCCGATCTATAGGAAGATACATGCACATGCGATCGATTCTGACTGTCCAGGACTCTCACCGGAGCCGGAACTCGCAGTGCACCGTGACGAACGGCACAAATATAAGAATTCATTCTCAGCCAGACCGTCAGTCGTGCTCGGGCAACAGTAGAAGCAACATGGAGTTTTTTAGATCTCTACTACGCGTCGTTGGTTTGTTCGTGCCAAGTAAAGTAGATATCATTTCCGAACTACCACTGGAGGTTTCGCACTTGATACTTCGAAAATTGGATCCATCGTCCCTGCAGAGCGCCGCGCTTGTCTCGCGCAAATGGTTCAACGTTTGTGGATCCGACAAGTGACTACGGCGGAAAGCGAGACGTCACATGCGACACACGAGAAAGCGGGTCAAGATGCAATTTCTCGGACCTGCAGCCGCTAAAGCTACCAACCAAGAATCAAGAAGTAGAGGACGTGGTGAGGGCAACCTAAGGCACGAAATAAGTTTATCCGCTGCTCGTACGGCGGTCGTCGTTGGAAGGTTACGCGGTCCTCCGAAAATTTCAATGCGAGATCGCTCCATCGATGTTGGACCAGTAAAATGTATTAGACTCTAACTCGTGTAAGTACCTTAATTTGACTGCTTGCTCTTGCGAGAACTTGAAACGGTCTTGTCCGGATTCAGAACTGTAGCACGAAGCTTGAAATAAAATGGTTTTACTGAGACGGCAATGTGTTTCAGTCACGATAATACTATCTGTATCGTAATAGGCCCATTATTGAATATTAACTATAATGTATCACCGCTGCAATTGCAGATTTGTCGTCAATTAGATGCGAGATATACTCCTCATTGCCTGCCAAATACAGCTCACATCAGCTGACTCGTGCTATTATATCATCTCTGGTCCTCGACATATCAAGCGTAATTGCAGTTTTACAAATTAAGGTTAACATATTCAAATCCGTCGGATAAGATGATTGCCAGATGTCAACGCATCTCAACAGTATATGTTTAGCTAGCCTGAGGACCCATTATAAACCTTAAGATTTAGTTAATTAAAGTCCATAACTGTCATAAACAGGCAAACAGAATGTATCTCCGTTTCTATTGCACATATGGCGACAAAGCGATGCCCGTTACATTTCACATCCGATGTCATGTGCACCGCACATCTGCTGGTTTGTACCATGTCAACTCCGGTCTCTGTCAAACCTAGCGAAATTGGTGCTTTGCATATTCATCATTAATTATTCAAATCACCGTATCGCCGTTTGCATTGCAGATATGCCGACAATTCGATGCGCGATATACGCCACTTTTGCTGCCAAACACAATGTATATTATCTGGTTTGAGTTATGTAACGTGTGGGCGCAGCCAAACTCAGCGTATACGCAATTATGCATTTTCAGGCGAAATATTCAAATATTACATATTCAAATGAACGTATCTTGGTTTCTATGTCGCCTATTCGATTCGCAGAATACTCCACATATGATGCCAAATCAGCCGGTCTGTGCTATGTCAACTCTGGACCCTGTAAAATCCAGCGTAATTGTAGTTTTTGTTGTTAATGCTTAAATATTGCATTCAAAGATTCGCCGCTTCTTTTGCACATATGTCGACAATTCCATACCCCTTGTACTCCGCATTTGCTGTAGTTACATTGCCTATCAGCTCGATTGCGCTGTGTCAACTCTGGTCCCTGCAAAATCCAGCCCAAATGCAGTTTTGTATGTTCGGGCTTAAATATTCAAATCAACATTACTCCGATTCAATAGCACATATGTCGACAATACGATGCGCTTTATATTCCACATTGACTGCCATACGCAGAGCGCTTCATCTGCTTAAACCGTGTTAAATCCGGACCGAGTCAAATCCAGCGTATTTGTAGTTTTGCATATTCAAGCCTTGTTATTCAAGTGAAAGTATCTCCGTATCCATTGTAGGTACGTCGACAATAGGATGTACGTAATACTGCACATTTGCTGCCAAATACAGCACACATCAGCCCGTTTGCACACTGTCAAGACTGGACTCGGAGAAATCCATCGAAATTGCAGTTTTGGATATTAATGCTTACATATTCGAATCAAGGTATCTCCGCTTGTTTTCCAGAAACATTGGCCATGCGATGCGCGTTATATTCCACATCTGATGCCAAGTACAGTGCACATCATCCGGTTTACGCTACGTAAAATCTGGACCCAGCCAGATCCAGAGTAGTTGCAGTTTCGTATATTCCGGGTTAAGTATTCATACCGACGTATCTCCGATTCTATGGCACATATGGCTACAATTAGAGGCTCGTTATACTCCAAATTTGCTGCCAAACACAGTGCACGTTATTCCGTTTGATGCATGTAAAATCGGGACCCAGCCGAACCCTGCGTATTTGCAGCTTTACATATTCAGTATTAAATATTCCAACCAACGAATCTCCGTTTCTATGGCACACTTACAGACAATTCGGTGCGCGTTGTATTTGACAACTGATGTCATATACAGCGCACATCAGTAGGTTAGCGTTTTGTTCACTCTTGTCCCTGTCAAATACACCATAATAGCAGTTTAGCATATTCATGCTTGAATATCGAAAGCAACGTATCTTCGTTTCTATGGCAGATATGACGACAATTCGGTGAGCGTTATGCTCCTGATTTGCTGGTGAGCACAGAGCACATCTTCCGATTCTATCATCTCTTCTGTCTTACGTCTTCTCTGGTCACTGACAGTTTCAGCGTAATTGCTGTTTTGCATATTCATGCCTAAATGTTCAAACCAACGTATGAGCGCTGCTATTGGATACATATCGCAAATGCGATGCGCGCTATACTCCACAATTACAGCCAAATACAGTACTTATTCGGTTTGCGCTATGTCGACTGTATTTTCGAGCTATCGCGGCGAGACGCGTTCGTTTCAATACGCGTCAATGGGAGTCGTAAATTCCCGTTACGATTGGAATAATCGACTCCACGGATAGTTCGATCCCCGTATTTCGCTTAGGATAATAGATGTATTCGTTGTGGTATAACACTGGGGGTCACAAAGTTATAAAAAATATATGTATTTCCAACGATTTATACAATCACACTGAGTAAGAACGCCGTTGCTTAAGATACAGATAACGAAGAAATGGATTATTCTTAGATGAGAGTGTGAGCTATAGGAGCTCTACGTCCGTGAGAGCTGTAGGAGCTGTCGGACTTCTGGATACTGTGAGAGAAATAGGAGGCTCTTAGAGATATAGGAACGGTGAGAGTTATAGGGATTGCAGGAACTTTAGTCACCGCGAGAGACGATGGAACTCTGAGAGATATAGGAACGGTAAGAGTTATAGGGATTGCAGGAACTCTAGTCACCGTGAGAGATGATGTAACTCTAAAGTTCATTCTGATGTGAGTACGAAGCTCGGTATTGGTGTGCCCTTTGAGCGAAGAACGCGGATTCGTTGATTACATTGTTAGTTAGGAAAGTGAGGGCAATGATCCGCGATGCCGATTGGTTATGACTAATGTTAGAAAGGAAGAGAAGAGGAAGAAGCCTCCTACCAACGTGGGTCCTAGGCGACATTGTTTATGGGAAATCTCAGATTTTCCGTTAGGTAGATGTCCGCTTTTTTCGTTAGGCCAATACCCGCCTTCTCCGTAATTCTTAAGAGGGCGTAATAAACCCATGGACCTTTCTAAAAACCGACCGAAAACACTTCTAGAATTAGAAAGTCTTTTCGGGCAAACAGATTGACTTAGGCCATATGTGCGAACAATGCAGTTGGGATTTCGGCTTTATGATGGGTCCTTGGGCCTATGGAGGATTCGAAGGATGGCACGTGGACCGCTGGATGCCAAGCCGCGCGGGATGGAGTGCAGATGTGTTGCGCGCCAGAACATCGACTCTGGTCTCTGTTATATGCAGTGTAATTGTTGTTTTGCAGATTCAGACTCAAATATTCAACTCCACGTATCTCCGTTGCTGTTGCTGATATGTCGACAATTCGATGTGCCTGGTACTCCACATTTCTTGCCAAATACATCGTTTGCCAGCTAGTTTGCGCTATATCCAGACTGGTCCCAGACAGATCAAGCATAAATATAAATCGGAGATGATAGAACACGGGAACCTTCCGTTTGGAATTTTGGGAAAATCCCGTAACATTGTAATCTAGATTCTACCATAGCTGTAATTAAACAATCGTAGTCATCTAGTCCGATTGTAATTGTTCGAAACTTGTGATACTGCACTTGGCCTCGAGGCGACAACCAGTCACCGAACGTAGCCGCGGTCAAGGGATGAACGTTTTGTCTAATAAAGGCATGGAGTAATTCTATAGCTGTCCTTAAATGAAATAATCGTAGCGGCACGTGACAGTAAACATTCCAACGGTTTCTGTCCCGTGACTCGCCACACGCAGACTCTGTCCGTCGGATAAGATGATTGCCAGATGTCAACGCATCTCAACAGTATATGTTTAGCTAGCCTGAGGACCCATTGCAAACCTTAAGATTTAGTTAAATAAAGTCCTTAACAGTCCTAAACAGGCAAACAGTCTTTGTTTCAACTACGGGATGATAGGTGAAATCTATTTTTCCACGGACGACGCTTCCCGCTAGCAACGTTCCGTCAAGGGCTACTAGCATCCTTCTCTAACCATCAACATGGAAATTGTCCAATTAACAGTAACGTCACTTTCAATCTCTTTCCGAGCGAAGTCATTTCTCCACGTATCCGATGTTCTGGTGCCCTTAGACACACCCATCATAGTTTTCCTCTGCAGCATCATCGTGCCGGAAAATCATTCTCTCGTGAGGTCACATTAGCCAGTTACAAAGAGCCTTAACACTCGGTGGATATTCTATGTTTTGACAAAGAGTTTGATCAGTCCTACCTATACCGTAGATAAGGAAGTATGGTACTACTTGGAATCAGGATGAAAACGAATTCCGTTATCCCGTTGACCGCGGCTCTGTTATTGAACCCAGGATCATTGTCATTGGCTTCTCGAGTACCTAATTACCACGACTACTTGTCAAATTATATAACAATCAAATTTACACTAGTAAATATCTGCCCTATTGCATAACTACAACGTCTGAACCAAATGAAGATCCGTTTCGCGCCTCTAACTCTAATCATATTGTGAACCCGATGTAAGTGAAAATACATGCACATACCATCGATTCTGCCTGACCAGCTGTCACCCGGAACCGGAACTCGCAGTGCACCGTGACGAACAGCACATATATAAGCCTCCACTCATAGCCAGACCGTCAGTCGTGCTCGCGCAACAGTAGAAGCAACATGGAATTTTTTAGATCTCTACGACGCGTCGTTGGTTTGTTCGTGCCAAGTAAAGTAGATATCATTTCCGAACTACCACTGGAGGTATCGCACTTGATACTTCGAAAATTGGATCCCTCGTCCCTGCAGAGCGCCGCGCTTGTCTCGCGCAAATGGTTCAACGTTTGTAGATCCGACAAGTGTCTACGGCGGAAAGTGAGACGTCACATGCGACATGCGAGCAAGCGGGTCAAGATGCAATTTCTCGGACCTGCAGCCGCTAAAACTACCAACCAAGAATAAAGAAGTAGAGGACGTGGTGAGGGCAACCTAAGGCACGAAATAAGTTTATCCGCTGCTCGTACGGCGGTCGTCGTTGGAAGGTTACGCGGTCCTCTGAAAATTTCGATGCGAGATCGCCCCATCGATGTTGGACCAATAAAATGTATTAGACTCTAACTCGTGTAAATACCTTAATTTGACTGCTTGCTCTTGCGAGAACTTGAAACGGTCTTGTCCGGATTCAGAACTGTAGCGCGAAGCTTGAAATAAAATGGTTTTACTGAGACGGCAATGTGTTTCAGTCACGATAATACTATCTGTATCGTAATAGGCCCATTATTGAATATTAACTACAATGTATCATCGCTGCAATTGCAGATTTGTCGTCAATTAGATGCGAGATATACTCCTCATTGCCTGCCAAATACAGCTCACATCAGCTGGCTCGTGCTATTATATCATCTCTGGTCCTCGACATATCAAGCGTAATTGCAGTTTTACAAATTAAGGTTAACATATTCAAATGAATGTATCTCCGTTTCTATTGCACATATCGCGACAAAGCGATGCCCGTTACATTTCACATCCGATGTCATGTGCACCGCACATCTGCTGGTTTGTACCATGTCAACTCCGGTCTCTGTCAAACCTAGCGAAATTGCTGCTTTGCATATTCATGATTAATTATTCAAATCACCGTATCGCCGATTGCATTGCAGATATGCCGACAATTCGATGCGCGATATACGCCACTTTTGCTGCCAAACACAATGCATATTATCTGGTTTGAGTTATGTAACGTGTGGACGCAGCCAACCTCAGCGCATTTGCAGTTTTGCATATTGAGGCTTAAATATTCAAGTCAACATATTGTAGTATCGCGAGGAGAAATCCTCATTAGAAATCGATCAAAACAATGTCGTGTGTACTTCGGTTGTTAGTTTACATCGGTAAGAAAGCCTATGTGACTAAAGTCACCTTGTACTTGCGGAGCGTTAACAGAATGTGGTTAGAGAGTTGGAAAAACTAACGCTAATGGTAGGGGACGATTTAACTTTAAAGTTTGGCTGATCGAGAAGCGTTGAGCGGTTGATCGAGAAATAAGAGTGAGTCGAGAGGTCAGAGTTAATCAAGGAGTCGAAGAGTAGAGTTGTTAGCGCTGTCGAGTTGCGAGAGGTGTTAGCGTTGTTGAGAGTGGAGTTGTTAGCGTTGTCGAGTTGTGAGAGGTGTTGGCGTTGCTGAGAGTGGTGTTGATACGGCTTTCCATTTTCAGGATTAAATATTCAAATCAAGCTATTTCGGATTCCGTTGCAGATATGTCCACAATTCGCGTTAGTATCGTACTGCCAAATGTATTACTCATCAGCCGGTTTGCGCTATGTCGATTCTGACCATTGTTAAATCCAGCGTAATTGCAATTTTGGATACTCATGCACGAATAATCAAATCAACGTATCTCCGTCATTGTGGCAAATATGTCGAGAATTCGATGTGACTTGTACCCCACATTTCTTGCCAAATGCAGCGCACACCAGCCTGTTTCCGTTATGTCCTCTCTGGTTTCAGTCAAATCCGGCATGATTGTAGTTACGCATATTCATACTTAAATGTTCAAATAAACCTATACAGCGCATATCTGCCAGTTTGCGCAATGTCAATTCTAGACCGTGTCAAATCCAGCGTATTTGCAGTTTTGCATACTCAATCTAAAATATTGAAATCCACGTATCTCCGCCTCAAGAGCTCAAATGACGACCATTCGATGCGCATAATACTGCACATATGCTGCCAAATCAGCCGGTTTGTGCAAATTTACATATTGAGGCTTAAATATTCAAATGAAGGTATCTTCGTTCCTATTACAGATATGTCGACAATACTATGCAAGTTGTATTCCACATTTACTACTAAATACAGCGCGCATCATCCGGGATGCGACCTTTCAACTGCTGCACTGGTATTGGATATACGTCGAAAATACTATGCGCGGTAGCTCCACATTTGCTGCCAAATAGAGCGCACCTAAGTGGGCTGGCGCTAAGTTAACTCTGGACCGTGTGAAATCCAGCGAAATTGCAGTTCTGCATATTCAGGCTTAAATATTCAAATCTACGTATCTCTGTTTCTAATGCAGATATGACGATGAATTTATGTGTATTATATTCCACATTGGCTCCCAAATTAAGCACACATCGGAGGGTTTGTGCTATGTCATCTCTGGTCTCCGACAAATCCAACGTAGTATCAGCTTTGCATATTCAGGCTGAAATATTCTAATCAACGTATCTCCGCTTCTGTTGCAGATATGCCGACAACGTAAAGCGTGTTATACGCCAAAATTGTTGCCAAATACAACACACATCAGCCGCTTTTGGCTATGTCGATTCTGGACCCTGTGAAGTGCAGCGTAATTGTAGTTTTGCATACTCAGGAATAAACGTTCAGATCAATGTGTCTCCGCCTCTATAACATATGTGCCGACATCCACTCCATATTTGCTGCCAAATACAGCGCACATTGGTGGGCTGGCGCTATGTCAACTCTGGCCCGTGTCAAACCCGCGTAATTGCAGTTTTGCAAATTCGTGCATAAATAATCAAATCAACGTATCTACGATTCTGTTACAGATATGCCGACAATTCGACTCAGGTTATACTTCACATTTGCCGCCAGTACAGTGCACATCATTCGATTTAAACTATGTCATCTCCGATCACCGACAAATCCAGCGTAATTGCAGTTTTTCATATACATTATTATATATTCAAATCCACGCATCTCCGCTACTGTTGGAAATGTGTCGCCAATACTTGCATTCCACATTTGTTGCAAATTAAACCAATATCATCCAATTAGCGCTATGTCCACTCTGGTCCGGTCAAACCCAACGCAACTGCAGTTTTGCATTATCACACCTAAATAATCAAATCAACGAATCTCCGTTTCGATTGCAGATATGTGGAAAATTCGATGCGCTTTATACTCCGTAGTTGCTATTAAATACAGCTCGCATCATCTGGTTTGCGCTATGTCAAATCCGGACCCCGTGAAATCAAGCGTAAATGCAGTAATGCATGATCAGGGTTCAATATTCAGATCGACGTGGCTCAGTTTCTGTTGCAGATATGTCGACAAATCGGTGCGCGTTATATTCCACATCGACTGCCATACACTGGGCGCTTGATCTGGTTAAGCCATGTTAAATACGGAACGAGTCAAATCCAGCGTATTTGTAGTTTTGCTCATTCAAGCCTAAATATTCAACTGAATGTATCTCCGTTTTCATAGTAAGTATGTTCACAATAGGATGCATGTTATACTCCACATTTGCTGCCAAATACAGCATACTCCAGCCGGTTTGCTCTATGTCAACTCTGGGCCGTGTCAAATACGGCGTCATTGCAGGTTTGCATATTCAGACTCAAATATTCAAATCCCCGTATTTCCGTTGCTGTTGCAGACATGCCGAGTATTCGATATGCCCGGTACTCCAGATTTCTTGCCCAATTCAGCGCACACTAGACAATTAGCGCTATGTCCGTGTAACGTAAATCACATCAGAGACCAGGACACACACACCGCGGGCAGGATGGTGTCCCGGTCGGCATACTTCGAACCCGATGGACCGACGAGAGAAACACATGGCGACCTTGGCGACAATGTATATTGGCGGAGTACCTGAGGATTCATTTATGGCCTAACGGTCCTTCCACCAAATGTTCCAGAAGCGTAGCAACGGTCACGTACGCCTACAGGGTAGTGGGGATAATGAGAGAACAGATGACCGAATGTAAAAAGATTGTAAGAGACTCACTCTCGTACGGTCACGGCTAGAGCTCGGAAGTGTCTTATAATTGTATAAACGAAGTAAAAATAAAGTTTTCTTCTTCTTACAAAATTTCTCTTTTATTTTACGTGACATCCGCACTGATCCCTGTCAAATCGAGCGTATCAGGTCTGTAAATATGAAACCGGAATTTGCCTATAGATGGCCCTAGCTGATAGTGTAGTTATCACTACACTACGTCATTGATGCCAAAAGTCGTTGTTGACATCTCACGAACATTTTCGACTGAGAACAGTACAATGATTCTGGCAATGATTCTTTGGAAGAAATTGCACACTTCATCCTATAGGCATACCGGACGATACAAGGGCTGGTCGTCCCTCCTTCCGAAGCAATACCAGCCTCGCCGTGCGCCATATCCGAGGGTTGGCACCCTCCTTCGATCACGATGTAAATAGAAGTCGCAGTCTAGGTGCCATGACCCGCATCATCTCCCATCATACCCGTCACGGGACTCCGTCAGGGCCAGGCGCTACTTCGCGGGAGGCTATCATCCTCGCCTCGACCATCACCTCCCTGTGTGCATATACGCCGACGCAGCATCATACTAGCTTTTGCGATGGCGTGAACGATATTGAAATATGTAACCAAACCTAGTAACACTGTAAATTACTTCCCTACAGTACTTCAGCTTATTATATATTTTAGATAGTTCATAAGTACCTATACATGAGCACAAACTATAAAAATTTGTTGCGGCATATGAGCCAGAGGGAAATTCAAATCCTATTGTTATTTTGCCTCGGAGTGTCAGGATCGTAAGGATACAAGTAAATACACTCGGAGCATAAAAATGTTGCCGCTACTTCGAACAAAGTCGATTTTGAATCTTCCGACTTCCGCCCCGACCAGTATAAGTAAACCGAGGCAACCCAAAGAGTAAAGTATCTTCGAATACCTACGAGTATCAACGAGCGATCTGCTGAATTTCGTGACAAACATTTATGGAATATTTTTACACATTGTATCTAC
>NW_026109539.1:0-5000 GCF_024516045.1 Bombus affinis
TAACCTAAAACCGTTCCCGATCGCGTTCGAACCGAGATTCGAACGAGATCGAAGAACGAACGCGAAAGGGATTGGTTTTGGGTTGGTCCATATTTTTTTTCGAGCGAGCGGAGCGAGCGAGCAACGCGTAAGAGCGTATCGCGTCCCGACGTGGTACCGCGAGGACTTTGAAATAATCGCAATAACTCCTTAAAGTTCGAAATAACTCCTTAAAGTGCGTTACGAGGTGTGGAAATTTTTATTGAAATCGTTATAGTTCGACGTAATCTAGTCGAACGTAGCGGTTTCGTTTTGTTTTTTCTTTAAATTTTTTCCACCGGACCTAGCTGACTGGGGACGTTGGAACTTTGAAATTTCTCTCGCCCCGGTACGAAAAGGCCGAACGTTCCTTTCGAAATAATTCCTCAAAAAGCGTTACGAGGTATGCAAATTTTTATAGAAACCGTTATTGTTCGACGTCGTCTAGCCGAACGTAACGGTTTCTTTTTATTTTTTTAAAAATTTTTTTCCACCGGACCTAGCTGACTGGGACGTTGGAACTTTGAAATTTCTCTCGTCCCGGTACGAAAAGGGCCGAACGTTCCTTCGAAATAATTTCTCAAAAGCGTTACGAGGTATGGAAATTTTTATAGAAACCGTTATTGTTCGACGTCGTCTAGCCAAACGTAACGGTTTCTTTTTATTTTTTTAAAAAATTTTTTTCCACCGGACCTAGCTGACTGGGACGTTGGAACTTTGAAATTTCTCTCGTCCAGGTACGAAAAGGCCGAACGTTCCTTTCGAAATAATTCCTCAAAAAGCGTTACGAGGTATGGAAATTTTTATAGAAATCGTTATTGTTCGACGCCGTCTAGCCGAACGTAACGGTTTCTTTTTATTTTTTTTTTAAATTTTTTCCACCGGACCTAGCTGACTGGGACGTTGGCACTTTGAATTGTTTCGCACTGCTCCAAAAGTGCCGAAAGTACCGAAAGTTCCTTTCGCATTAATTCCATAATAAGCGTTATAAGGTACGTATATTCTGGCATAAATCGATATATTCTAATTAAATACATCGGGATTAAGCGTTAATTTTGTTCTTGAAACGTTCTAAAAAGTTTCGAATTGCACATTGGGACATGGAAAAATTTCCGTATCGAACACGTTTTTTCGAGTTATCTCGCTTAAAAGTGTTACAAGGTAGGAATATTTTGCATAAATGGACGTATCTCGACGTTTTACGTCGGGATTAAGCGTTTATTTGGTCGCTGGAACGTTTTCTAGAAACGGAACTATGCGACGGGACGTTGGGACTTTGAAGAAGTTCGGCCGGTGCGAAAAGACCGAAAAGGTTTTTTCGAGTTATCTCGCTTAAAAGTGTTACAAGGTAGGAATATTTTTGCATAAATCGACGTATCTCGACGTTTTACGTCGGGATTAAGCGTTTATGTCGTCCCCAAGACCTTCTACAAAGTTTCGATTTTTTCGTTGGGACTTTGAAAAATTTCCGTATCGAACACGTTTTTTCGAGTTATCTCGCTTAAAAGTGTTACAAGGTAGGAATATTTTTGCATAAATGGACGTATCTCGACGTTTTACGTCGGGATTAAGCGTTTATTTGGTCGCTGGAACGTTTTCTAGAAACGGAACTATGCGACGGGACGTTGGACTTTGAAGAAGTTCGGCCGGTGCGAAAAGACCGAAAAGGTTTTTTCGAGTTATCTCGCTTAAAAGTGTTACAAGGTAGGAATATATTTGCATAAATGGACGTATCTCGACGTTTTACGTCGGGATTAAGCGTTTATTTGGTCGCTGGAACGTTTTCTAGAAACGGAACTATGCGACGGGACGTTGGGACTTTGAAGAAGTTCGGCCCGGTGCGAAAGGACCGAAAAGGTTTTTTCGAGTTATCTCGCTTAAAAGTGTTACAAGGTAGGAATATTTTTGCATAAATGGACGTATCTCGACGTTTTACGTCGGGATTAAGCGTTTATTTGGTCGCTGGAACGTTTTCTAGAAACGGAACTATGCGACGGGACGTTGGGACTTTGAAGAAGTTCGGCCGGTGCGAAAAGACCGAAAAGGTTTTTTCGAGTTATCTCGCTTAAAAGTGTTACAAGGTAGGAATATATTTGCATAAATGGACGTATCTCGACGTTTTACGTCGGGATTAAGCGTTTATTTGGTCGCTGGAACGTTTTCTAGAAACGGAACTATGCGACGGGACGTTGGGACTTTGAAGAAGTTCGGCCGGTGCGAAAAGACCGAAAAGGTTTTTTCGAGTTATCTCGCTTAAAAGTGTTACAAGGTAGGAATATTTTTGCATAAATGGACGTATCTCGACGTTTTACGTCGGGATTAAGCGTTTATTTGGTCGGTGGAACGTTTTCTAGAAACGGAACTATGCGACGGGACGTTGGGACTTTGAAGAAGTTCGGCCGGTGCGAAAAGACCGAAAAGGTTTTTTCGAGTTATCTCGCTTAAAAGTGTTACAGGTAGGAATATATTTGCATAAATGGACGTATCTCGACGTTTTACGTCGGGATTAAGCGTTTATTTGGTCGCTGGAACGTTTTCTAGAAACGGAACTATGCGACGGGACGTTGGGACTTTGAAGAAGTTCGGCCGGTGCGAAAAGACCGAAAAGGTTTTTTCGAGTTATCTCGCTTAAAAGTGTTACAAGGTAGGAATATTTTTGCATAAATGGACGTATCTCGACGTTTTACGTCGGGATTAAGCGTTTATTTGGTCGCTGGAACGTTTTCTAGAAACGGAACTATGCGACGGGACGTTGGGACTTTGAAGAAGTTCGGCCGGTGCGAAAAGACCGAAAAGGTTTTTTCGAGTTATCTCGCTTAAAAGTGTTACAAGGTAGGAATATATTTGCATAAATGGACGTATCTCGACGTTTTACGTCGGGATTAAGCGTTTATTTGGTCGCTGGAACGTTTTCTAGAAACGGAACTATGCGACGGGACGTTGGGACTTTGAAGAAGTTCGGCCGGTGCGAAAAGACCGAAAAGGTTTTTTCGAGTTATCTCGCTTAAAAGTGTTACAAGGTAGGAATATTTTTGCATAAATGGACGTATCTCGACGTTTTACGTCGGGATTAAGCGTTTATTTGGTCGGTGGAACGTTTTCTAGAAACGGAACTATGCGACGGGACGTTGGGACTTTGAAGAAGTTCGGCCGGTGCGAAAAGACCGAAAAGGTTTTTTCGAGTTATCTCGCTTAAAAGTGTTACAAGGTAGGAATATATTTGCATAAATGGACGTATCTCGACGTTTTACGTCGGGATTAAGCGTTTATTTGGTCGCTGGAACGTTTTCTAGAAACGGAACTATGCGACGGGACGTTGGGACTTTGAAGAAGTTCGGCGGTGCGAAAAGACCGAAAAGGTTTTTTCGAGTTATCTCGCTTAAAAGTGTTACAAGGTAGGAATATATTTGCATAAATGGACGTATCTCGACGTTTTACGTCGGGATTAAGCGTTTATTTGGTCGCTGGAACGTTTTCTAGAAACGGAACTATGCGACGGGGACGTTGGGACTTTGAAGAAGTTCGGCCGGTGCGAAAGGACCGAAAAGGTTTTTTCGAGTTATCTCGCTTAAAAGTGTTACAAGGTAGGAATATTTTTGCATAAATGGACGTATCTCGACGTTTTACGTCGGGATTAAGCGTTTATTTGGTCGCTGGAACGTTTTCTAGAAACGGAACTATGCGACGGGACGTTGGGACTTTGAAGAAGTTCGGCCGGTGCGAAAAGACCGAAAAGGTTTTTTCGAGTTATCTCGCTTAAAAGTGTTACAAGGTAGGAATATTTTTGCATAAATCGACGTATCTCGACGTTTACGTCGGGATTAAGCGTTTATGTCGTCCCCAAGACCTTCTACAAAGTTTCGATTTTTCGTTGGGACTTTGAAAAATTTCCGTATCGAACACGTTTTTTCGAGTTATCTCGCTTAAAAGTGTTACAAGGTAGGAATATTTTTGCACAAATGACGTATCTCGACGTTTTACGTCGGGATTAAGCGTTTATTTGGTCGCTGGAACGTTTTCTAGAAACGGAACTATGCGACGGGACGTTGGGACTTTGAAGAAGTTCGGCCGGTGCGAAAAGTCCGAAATGGTTATTTCGAGTTATTTCGTTAAAAAGCGTTATAAGGTATAATTTTTTTGACAGGGATCGTTATATCTCTATTAAATACAATCGGATTAAACATTTTTGTCGAATTTTTTGAAAAATTAGCTTCCGTCGGACTGATACGACTGGGATATTTTTGCAATTTTTTCGTTAATTAATGTTACAAGGTATATATCTTTTTACATATTTCGTGTTATTTTAACGTGTTTTAATCGATTATAAAGTTATTTTTCGTCCATAGTCGATAAAACTGTATGTTTACTGATGCAATTTTTCGGTGAAAAAAAAAATTAATTTTTTGGTAAAAATGCATTTATAATATGTTAATAATGCTTGTGGTAAAATATTTCGATGGTTGGATATCGCCTTTATATAGTAGTTATTGAACGTGCGAGCGACTAAGTTCCAGCGTCCCTTCCGAACGGTACGTTGCTACGGAGGTTTTGCACCATAAGCGCGCGGCCGCTAGCCCGACCGGCGCCGGCCTTCCGGCCGGCCCCTTGGTATCTATAAGAGAAGCGTCGAGCCGGACGGTTCGGTCGGAACAGCGCTGGGCGCGTGGCTATTCTACGGCCTCGGTTGAGAATTCAGTCACCGCTCCTCGAGTCTTAGTGTATTTTACGCTATTTCTCGACTGTTCCTCCGTTCTCGTACTGGTTTTTTCTCTACACTGCTGCGCCGCGGGTCGAAGTCTAGGACGTAATGACCGTTAACGTGGCAAGCTTCCCCTTAGTCGGGAAGCTGGTGACCTGTGTGCACGTATTTGACAAAAGTTGGATGCGTGTGTGCTTGTACTTACGGAGTAGCCATTCTTGCAGAGACCATCGGTTGTAAGCTATTTGTAGCTGCACGATGGTCCTTTTGGCGTTCTGTAGAG
>NW_026109539.1:7500-10000 GCF_024516045.1 Bombus affinis
GAGGAGACGACCCTCCAGCTACGAAACTATATGAAGAGAAGGTGGCACTCTCTCTCGATCATCGGGATGAAGAGATACATATATATATATATATATATATATACATACATAAACGAATTCGAGGCGCCTGCGTGAGGTCGTACACAGAAAGACCCGCCGTCTGCGAATATTATGATTTTATAATAAAACTATAAATGGGAACTTGAGCTTTCGAAAATTAAACTTTGACACGAATATCGAACGAAAAATTACGAATGGAAACCACCCGTAAAGAGAAATGAGATCGAGGCGCTTGCGTGAGGCCGTATACAGAAAGACCCGCCGCCACGATCTCGTATTTTTTTTTTTGCGTCGTGGAGACCGTACAAACGAATAACAAAATCTCTAAAGTGCCTCGTGTCGGAGAGATCATGCTCGCCTATTCTCTTCTATGTTTCGTGGTCTGTGTTGCGTTTGCTCTCCTCCTAGCAACGGGACATCGAAGACTCCTCTTTGGGATCGAACGAAGCGACTAAAACGAGTCGACGAGAGCGAAAGTACGAGTAGCGAGTCGCGCATGTAGAAAGGATACCGACATATCTTCGAAGGTTCTCTTCGAAGATCCATGGATACCTTATGCGCGTCGACCTTTCGTCTCTTTCACCGCTCTCGGTCGTTCTCGAAACGTGCTTCCTACCCATAGGGCGTGTGTTCTTCGTATGTCGTTTTGTTCGAAATAACGAAACCACTTGTAACATACTCGTGGATCGGGTAACCTAGAACGAAAACGCATTGCGTGGATGTTGGCCCGCTATGATAATGATGATGATGACGATGACTATGATGACGATGCGTAGCAACGATTCGTAACTAGTCTAGCCGAAGTTGGTTCAGAGGGGACCGCAGGCTGTCTACCCTCGATGTCGTGAGTCGGACACCCGTGCCGTCGCTAGAGTTTTTTCAAAGCTCGGCTTCTGGATATTGGGAAGAAAGACCGCTCGAGGACGACGGCTGCGCGTGCGTCCCATCGAATTTTTTTTTTTTATACCACCTGAACGACTAAAGTTTCGTCTAGTTCGTCGCATATAACCCGTTCAGAGGGGACCGCAGGCTGTCTATCCTCGTTGTCGTGAGTCGGACACCCGTGCCGTCGCTGAAGTTTTTTCAAAGCTCGGCTTCTGGATATTGGGAAGAAAGACCGCGCGAGGTAGATGGATGCGAGTCCCATCGAATTTTTTTATTTTTTAAAAAAAACAATCACCTGAACGGAGATGTGTTCTCTTTCGTCGATTTTTCACGCTTTGAGTCGTCGCGATCGCCATCCGTTCGGAGGAGATCGCCGACTTCGAAGCCTCGATGTCGTGAGTCGGACACCCGTGCCGTCGCTAGAGTTTTTTCAAAGCTCGGCTTCTGGATATTGGGAGGAAAGACCGCTCGAGGCCGAGGGTCGCGCGAGTCCCATCGAATCTTTACATCACCCGAACGATGGAGGCGCACGCTCTTTTTCTTGAATAATTGGACGAGAGGAATGCATATCGTATTATATATACACACACACACATATATATATATATGGGCTAGCCACCGTGCGTATTTCTTCGCGAGATCGTGTGCTGCACAGAGGATTCAGAATCGGGTGTTATATCCCCGTCGTTTCCTGACGAACGGAGCTTCGATCTCGATGGTTGTTATATATCATAATGTACTTTTCGCCCGGCCGGCGGACGCGCGTATCTTCGCGCGTTCGTCGGATTTCATTTTCGAACGTTTTCGTGTCGTCGATCTTCCGGCGACTTCTGCGCGTCCGATTCCCGTTGGTCGGTCGTGTCGGATCTCGGCTTCGCTCGAACCGAGTATTAAGAGTACATGGAGTACAAGAGTTTTAAAAAATATATGAAAAGATTACCCTGAACGGTGGATCACTTGGCTCGTGGGTCGATGAAGAACGCAGCTAATTGCGCGTCAACGTGTGAACTGCAGGACACATGAACATCGACATTTCGAACGCACATTGCGGTCCACGGATACAATTCCTGGACCACGCCTGGCTGAGGGTTGCTCACGTAAACCTAAGACTGCTTGCGTTGCGTGTCGTTCCTCTCTATCTGTCTCTCTCTGTCCCTTGGTGCCTTCGACAACCCGCCGTCGTTCTTACGATACGTAGAACGTTTCAGAGTCGGAGGAAGCGCACGAAGAAGGATACGAACAAGAGCGGACGCGAGAGAACGTACGCGACGTACGAGCGATTGTTGGACGCTCGTCGGCGTTCGTCGCGGTCGTGTCGAGACCGTGCAATTCGTACGCATGCTCGATATATAAACTATCGTGTTCACGGGAGACACTACGAAACTCTACCTCTGTCTCTCTCTGTCCCTTGGTGCCTTCGACAACCCGCCGTCGTTCTTACGATACGTAGAACGTTTCAGAGTCGGAGGAAGCGCACGAAGAAGGATACGAATAAGAGCGGAGAGAACCGTCACGGACCTGCGTGAGTGCTAGCGGCGTCGTGAGTCGTCCTTTC
>NW_026109539.1:15000-17500 GCF_024516045.1 Bombus affinis
CTCCGGTACCGTCCCGGTAGACGGTAGGGCTTAGAAAGGGCCCCGTTCGACCTGAGACGAGCGACAGCCCCTGCAGGCCTAGCTAATCCAGGAAGCAGGGCACTGTGTGCCTTGCGCGATGGTTGGGCGTTTACCCAACCCCAATTGGTCCAGGGGACCCGGGTTACTGTATGGACAAAAAGTCTGGGAAAGTACCCGTTACCAAAAATTGCATATATGTATGTATATGTATGTCCCTATCTACTGTCAACGTCCGTTGGCTGGGGTGAAACACTCGTTCCCGTTAGATCACGAAAGTTAAGCACCCCAGGTTGCGGGGCGGTCTGGGATGGGTGACCGCTCCGTGATGACGTTGGCAAAATGGATTGCGGTGACCAGCACCGGTTTTTTCGGATTCCATCGAGGACTCGGAGGGACAAGGAGGCGCTACAAACCAGGAGGAAGCAGGTACGGACCACCAGGAGGAAGTTCGAGTGGGGAAGTCGGCTTGGGGGACAGCCGTTCCACCTGTGGGGGACATCGGGGCGCGCCGAGGGACTTTCCGGCAGGCGAGGGGGCTGGAATCCCCTAGTACGGGAAGTGATGGCCCCCAGGAACGGAGGATCTCCCCCCCCCCTCCCCCCCGACGGAAACCTGCAGTGGACGAAGCTCGGACGACCAACTGGGGGCCCGGAGGCTGGAAGTAGGAGACGACGACGAGGCCAGAGGTGGATGACCCGCCTCTGGTTACCGGACCAACATCCCGAAGGACAAACACCAGCAGAAGCGTCGGACTACAAGTGGCTGGAAAGAAATTCGCAAGAGTACCCGCCACTAGGTCCACAGGACGCTAGG
This sequence comes from Bombus affinis, assembly GCF_024516045.1. Taxonomy (NCBI): domain Eukaryota; kingdom Metazoa; phylum Arthropoda; class Insecta; order Hymenoptera; family Apidae; genus Bombus; species Bombus affinis. The sequence continues at coordinate 15,835 of NW_026109539.1, forward strand.
AACGGTCATCGTGGGGTTTTAGTCGGTAAGAGTCCGACACTACCCGGACGCGTCTGGTGGCGCCCGGGTGTCCATGAGGATTTCCCCACGTTATAAAAAAAAAAAAACAAGGACGCAATATGTATAAAGAGCAACGCAGGGACAGAAGAGGAATTGGGAGGAAAAGGGAAATAAGGATCCTGCAGCACAACATGCAGCGATCCAAAACAACTCCTTATGAGATCCGGACGCAAATGGACGCCGATGGGGATGACATAATATTAATGCAAGAACCATACAGCGTCGATGGGAAAATACCCGGATTCGGCACAGGAGTCGCGATCGCCTGCAGAGGGTCGAAGCACAACCCGCCAATGGCGGCCGTAGGGATAAAATCAGAGACCCTAACGCCCCTCGAGGTCGCCGAACTCTGTACAACACACTGTTCCTGCGTGCAGATAAGCGACGGGGAAACAGAGGTGTACGCGGCAAGCCTGTACTTTCCGCCGACAGGAAACATCGAGGTCGGCGTGCAACAGTTGGAGAAGGTACTACGGTGTCTCAGAGGCAAGAGGATCATCATCGGCCTGGATGCGAACGCAAAATCACCGCTGTGGTGCAGCAGGAGCACCGACGACAGAGGCGAGGCCCTAGAGGCAGTCATAGCGCAGTACGGTCTCCATGTCCTGAATCAACCAGGACAACCCCACACGTTTGAAACAACTCGAGGGCGATCAAACATAGACGTGACGATGGCGAGCCCAGAGGCAATACTCCTTGTAAAGGGCTGGAGGATACGCGAAGATGGTACCTCCAGTGACCACCGGATACTGGAGACGCTCCTCGACTTCGGGACGAGAAGCACCACACCGCAGCTTCAGGAAAGACGCTATAACACGCGAAAAGCCAACTGGGAGGTATTTCAGAGTGCCCTCACAGAGAAAATGGAGGCACTCAAAGAAACAACCCTCCAGCAGGCAGAGGACGTCGAAAGAATGGCCGGGCAACTCCAGGCAACCCTGATAGGTGCCTGCGACACCGCCATCCCAAAGAAGAAATGGTACTACAGGTCAGTACCCTGGTGGACGCCCGAACTCACCAGAGCAAAGAGAAACACCTACCAGGCGAGAAGAAGGTATCAGGGGGCCAGGGACCCCGCTACGAGGGAGCAGGAGAAGCTGCGGTACAGGTCAACACGAAAGGAGTATAAGAGGATGCTGGCAAGAGCAAAAATCCAGAGCTGGCAGGACTTCGTCACCAAAGAGGGTAACAGGGAACCTTGGGGCATCGCTTACAAAACAGTCGCAAGGAAACTCAGAGGAGAGGAAACAACATCGACGCTGAAGACGCCGCTCGGATATACCTCCAACTGGCGAACGACCGCGGCAGCGATGTTGTCCGCACTTCTACCCGACGACGAGGAAGACACCGAAACGGAGGAGCAGAAGGAAATAAGGCGGAACTCGACAAACCCCCCCAACGTAGAAGACACCCCTGAATTCAGCTTCGAGGAACTCAGTGACGCCGTGAAACGGCTGAGGAAGGGGAAGTGCCCAGGCCCCGACCTGATTGAGGTCGAAATAATCCAACGGGCCTGGGGAAGAATACACCAGGAGCTCCTAAGGCTCATGAACGGCTGCCTCGCCTGGGGAATATTCCCCAAACGGTGGAAGGTCGCAAATGTTAT
>NW_026109539.1:22500-27500 GCF_024516045.1 Bombus affinis
CGCCCCGGTACGAAAAGGCCGAACGTTCCTTTCGAAATAATTCCTCAAAAAGCGTTACGAGGTATGCAAATTTTTATAGAAACCGTTATTGTTCGACGTCGTCTAGCCGAACGTAACGGTTTCTTTTTATTTTTTTAAAAAATTTTTTTCCACCGGACCTAGCTGACTGGGACGTTGGAACTTTGAAATTTCTCTCGTCCCGGTACGAAAAGGCCGAACGTTCCTTTCGAAATAATTTCTCAAAAAGCGTTACGAGGTATGGAAATTTTTATAGAAACCGTTATTGTTCGACGTCGTCTAGCCAAACGTAACGGTTTCTTTTTATTTTTTTAAAAAATTTTTTTCCACCGGACCTAGCTGACTGGGACGTTGGAACTTTGAAATTTCTCTCGTCCAGGTACGAAAAGGCCGAACGTTCCTTTCGAAATAATTCCTCAAAAAGCGTTACGAGGTATGGAAATTTTTATAGAAATCGTTATTGTTCGACGCCGTCTAGCCGAACGTAACGGTTTCTTTTTATTTTTTTTTTAAATTTTTTCCACCGGACCTAGCTGACTGGGACGTTGGCACTTTGAATGGTTTCGCACTGCTCCAAAAGTGCCGAAAGTACCGAAAGTTCCTTTCGCATTAATTCCATAATAAGCGTTATAAGGTACGTATATTCTGGCATAAATCGATATATTCTAATTAAATACATCGGGATTAAGCGTTAATTTTGTTCTTGAAACGTTCTAAAAAGTTTCGAATTGCACATTGGGACATGGAAAAATTTCCGTATCGAACACGTTTTTTCGAGTTATCTCGCTTAAAAGTGTTACAAGGTAGGAATATTTTTGCATAAATGGACGTATCTCGACGTTTTACGTCGGGATTAAGCGTTTATTTGGTCGCTGGAACGTTTTCTAGAAACGGAACTATGCGACGGGACGTTGGGACTTTGAAGAAGTTCGGCCGGTGCGAAAAGACCGAAAAGGTTTTTTCGAGTTATCTCGCTTAAAAGTGTTACAAGGTAGGAATATTTTTGCATAAATCGACGTATCTCGACGTTTTACGTCGGGATTAAGCGTTTATGTCGTCCCCAAGACCTTCTACAAAGTTTCGATTTTTTCGTTGGGACTTTGAAAAATTTCCGTATCGAACACGTTTTTTCGAGTTATCTCGCTTAAAAGTGTTACAAGGTAGGAATATTTTTGCATAAATGGACGTATCTCGACGTTTTACGTCGGGATTAAGCGTTTATTTGGTCGCTGGAACGTTTTCTAGAAACGGAACTATGCGACGGGACGTTGGGACTTTGAAGAAGTTCGGCCGGTGCGAAAAGACCGAAAAGGTTTTTTCGAGTTATCTCGCTTAAAAGTGTTACAAGGTAGGAATATATTTGCATAAATGGACGTATCTCGACGTTTTACGTCGGGATTAAGCGTTTATTTGGTCGCTGGAACGTTTTCTAGAAACGGAACTATGCGACGGGACGTTGGGACTTTGAAGAAGTTCGGCCGGTGCGAAAGGACCGAAAAGGTTTTTTCGAGTTATCTCGCTTAAAAGTGTTACAAGGTAGGAATATTTTTGCATAAATGGACGTATCTCGACGTTTTACGTCGGGATTAAGCGTTTATTTGGTCGCTGGAACGTTTTCTAGAAACGGAACTATGCGACGGGACGTTGGGACTTTGAAGAAGTTCGGCCGGTGCGAAAAGACCGAAAAGGTTTTTTCGAGTTATCTCGCTTAAAAGTGTTACAAGGTAGGAATATATTTGCATAAATGGACGTATCTCGACGTTTTACGTCGGGATTAAGCGTTTATTTGGTCGCTGGAACGTTTTCTAGAAACGGAACTATGCGACGGGACGTTGGGACTTTGAAGAAGTTCGGCCGGTGCGAAAAGACCGAAAAGGTTTTTTCGAGTTATCTCGCTTAAAAGTGTTACAAGGTAGGAATATTTTTGCATAAATGGACGTATCTCGACGTTTTACGTCGGGATTAAGCGTTTATTTGGTCGGTGGAACGTTTTCTAGAAACGGAACTATGCGACGGGACGTTGGGACTTTGAAGAAGTTCGGCCGGTGCGAAAAGACCGAAAAGGTTTTTTCGAGTTATCTCGCTTAAAAGTGTTACAAGGTAGGAATATATTTGCATAAATGGACGTATCTCGACGTTTTACGTCGGGATTAAGCGTTTATTTGGTCGCTGGAACGTTTTCTAGAAACGGAACTATGCGACGGGACGTTGGGACTTTGAAGAAGTTCGGCCGGTGCGAAAAGACCGAAAAGGTTTTTTCGAGTTATCTCGCTTAAAAGTGTTACAAGGTAGGAATATTTTTGCATAAATGGACGTATCTCGACGTTTTACGTCGGGATTAAGCGTTTATTTGGTCGCTGGAACGTTTTCTAGAAACGGAACTATGCGACGGGACGTTGGGACTTTGAAGAAGTTCGGCCGGTGCGAAAAGACCGAAAAGGTTTTTTCGAGTTATCTCGCTTAAAAGTGTTACAAGGTAGGAATATATTTGCATAAATGGACGTATCTCGACGTTTTACGTCGGGATTAAGCGTTTATTTGGTCGCTGGAACGTTTTCTAGAAACGGAACTATGCGACGGGACGTTGGGACTTTGAAGAAGTTCGGCCGGTGCGAAAAGACCGAAAAGGTTTTTTCGAGTTATCTCGCTTAAAAGTGTTACAAGGTAGGAATATTTTTGCATAAATGGACGTATCTCGACGTTTTACGTCGGGATTAAGCGTTTATTTGGTCGGTGGAACGTTTTCTAGAAACGGAACTATGCGACGGGACGTTGGGACTTTGAAGAAGTTCGGCCGGTGCGAAAAGACCGAAAAGGTTTTTTCGAGTTATCTCGCTTAAAAGTGTTACAAGGTAGGAATATATTTGCATAAATGGACGTATCTCGACGTTTTACGTCGGGATTAAGCGTTTATTTGGTCGCTGGAACGTTTTCTAGAAACGGAACTATGCGACGGGACGTTGGGACTTTGAAGAAGTTCGGCCGGTGCGAAAAGACCGAAAAGGTTTTTTCGAGTTATCTCGCTTAAAAGTGTTACAAGGTAGGAATATATTTGCATAAATGGACGTATCTCGACGTTTTACGTCGGGATTAAGCGTTTATTTGGTCGCTGGAACGTTTTCTAGAAACGGAACTATGCGACGGGACGTTGGGACTTTGAAGAAGTTCGGCCGGTGCGAAAGGACCGAAAAGGTTTTTTTCGAGTTATCTCGCTTAAAAGTGTTACAAGGTAGGAATATTTTTGCATAAATGGACGTATCTCGACGTTTTACGTCGGGATTAAGCGTTTATTTGGTCGCTGGAACGTTTTCTAGAAACGGAACTATGCGACGGGACGTTGGGACTTTGAAGAAGTTCGGCCGGTGCGAAAAGACCGAAAAGGTTTTTTCGAGTTATCTCGCTTAAAAGTGTTACAAGGTAGGAATATTTTTGCATAAATCGACGTATCTCGACGTTTTACGTCGGGATTAAGCGTTTATGTCGTCCCCAAGACCTTCTACAAAGTTTCGATTTTTTCGTTGGGACTTTGAAAAATTTCCGTATCGAACACGTTTTTTCGAGTTATCTCGCTTAAAAGTGTTACAAGGTAGGAATATTTTTGCACAAATGGACGTATCTCGACGTTTTACGTCGGGATTAAGCGTTTATTTGGTCGCTGGAACGTTTTCTAGAAACGGAACTATGCGACGGGACGTTGGGACTTTGAAGAAGTTCGGCCGGTGCGAAAAGTCCGAAATGGTTATTTCGAGTTATTTCGTTAAAAAGCGTTATAAGGTATAATTTTTTTGACAGGGATCGTTATATCTCTATTAAATACAATCGGATTAAACATTTTTGTCGAATTTTTTGAAAAATTAGCTTCCGTCGGACTGATACGACTGGGATATTTTTGCAATTTTTTCGTTAATTAATGTTACAAGGTATATATCTTTTTACATATTTCGTGTTATTTTAACGTGTTTTAATCGATTATAAAGTTATTTTTCGTCCATAGTCGATAAAACTGTATGTTTACTGATGCAATTTTTCGGTGAAAAAAAAAATTAATTTTTTGGTAAAAATGCATTTATAATATGTTAATAATGCTTGTGGTAAAATATTTCGATGGTTGGATATCGCCTTTATATAGTAGTTATTGAACGTGCGAGCGACTAAGTTCCAGCGTCCCTTCCGAACGGTACGTTGCTACGGAGGTTTTGCACCATAAGCGCGCGGCCGCTAGCCCGACCGGCGCCGGCCTTCCGGCCGGCCCCTTGGTATCTATAAGAGAAGCGTCGAGCCGGACGGTTCGGTCGGAACAGCGCTGGGCGCGTGGCTATTCTACGGCCTCGGTTGAGAATTCAGTCACCGCTCCTCGAGTCTTAGTGTATTTTACGCTATTTCTCGACTGTTCCTCCGTTCTCGTACTGGTTTTTTCTCTACACTGCTGCGCCGCGGGTCGAAGTCTAGGACGTAATGACCGTTAACGTGGCAAGCTTCCCCTTAGTCGGGAAGCTGGTGACCTGTGTGCACGTATTTGACAAAAGTTGGATGCGTGTGTGCTTGTACTTACGGAGTAGCCATTCTTGCAGAGACCATCGGTTGTAAGCTATTTGTAGCTGCACGATGGTCCTTTTGGCGTTCTGTAGAGTGCGTTATCTTCTGGTAACGCGTCTCTACAGAGGTGTTGAAGCTTATAAAAGAATATTCTTACGGTATGTCCAGCATGCGTATACGTGCTTTACCGCTAAGTTATATTCTACGAGAGAAGTTGGAGGAGAAAAGTTACAAACAGAAATAATTCTGTGAAGTATGAATCTTTGTATCGATATATGATGGTGAGAGAGGAGGAGAATTAAAGTGGCTGAGTGACGTTGTTACTGAACCATGGAACGTTGCTCTCTAAGTCATATTACATATATATATAAAATGAAAAGTCTCGTCGTACGGTGCTTACGTCCCACCTACGACACAGAGAGAACTTTTAAACGAAAATGCTGGTT
>NW_026109540.1:0-31017 GCF_024516045.1 Bombus affinis
AAACATTCGCACCAGCCCGAGGATCCGGAAGTCCTTATGCTATTGCCTACTGACAAATGTTTACAGTTTACCACTAGTTTCACATAAATAGTACTATTTCCACATTGTACAGTGCAATGTTATGTCAGAAATGGCTGACAAAATTAGGTAATGACACGAAATATATGCAAGGCAATATAAGGTATATGTATAACATGGAAATTGTGATCGTAGCTCGCTCGCTCCGCTCGCTCGTAAAAATTTAGTCCAACCTCACAACCGATCCGACACGTTCGCAAATTCGAAATATGTCGCCACCATATCGAATAATGAACGCAAGATGGATTGGTTTTAGGTTAGGCTATAGTTTTCGAACGAGCGCAGCGAGCGAGCGGCGAGTAAAGGTGTGTCACAAACCAACGGTTTGGCACATACGGACATTGAAACATTCGCACCAGCCCGAGGAGCCGGAAGCCTTTATCCTATTGCCTACTGACAAATGTTTACAGTTTATGAATAGTTTCACATAATTAGTACTATTTCCACATAGTACAGTGCAATGTGATGTCCGAAATGGCTGACAAAATTAGGTAATAACACGAAATATATGCAAGGCAATATAAGGTATATGTATAGCTTGGAAATTGTGATCGCTGCTCGCTCGCTCTGCTCGCTCGTAAAAATCTAGTCCAACCTTACAACCGGTCCGACACGTTCCCAAATTTGAAATAAGTTTCCTCCATATAGAATGACTAACGCAAAAGGGATTCGTTCTAGGTTAGGCTATAGCTTTCTAGCGAGCACGGCGAGCGAAGGGCGAGTAAAGGTGTGTCACATACCAACGGTTTGGCACATACGGACATTGAAACATTCGCACCAGCCCGAGGAGCCGGGAGCCTTTATCCTATTACCTACTGACAAATGTATACAATTTACCTATAGTTTCACATAAATAGTACTATTTCCACATAGTATAGTGCAATGTGATGACCGAAATGGCTGACAAAATTAGGTACTAACACGAAATACATGCAAGGCCATATAAGGTATATGTACAGCTTGGAAATTGTGACCGTTGCTCGCTCGCTCAGCTCGCTCGTAAAAATCTAGTCCAACCTCACAATCGATCCGACACGTTCGCAAATTCGAAATATGTCGCCACCATATCGAATAATGAACGCAAGATGGATTGGTTTTAGGTTAGGCTATAGTTTTCTAGCGAGCACGGCGATCGAGGGACGGGGAATGTTGTGTCACAATCCAACGGTTTGGCACATGGGACATTGAAATATTCGCACCAGCCCGGGGAGCCGGAAGTCTTTATGCTATTGCCTACTGACAAATGTTTACAGTTTACCAATAGTTTCACATAAATAGTACTATTTCCTCATAGTATAGTGCAATGTGATGTCCGAAATGGCTGACAAAATTAGGTAATAACACGAAATATATGCAAGGCAATATAAGGTATATGTATAGCTTGGAAATTGTGATCGCTGCTCGCTCGCTCCGCTCGCTCGTAAAAATCTAGTCCAACCTCACAACCGATCCGACACGTTCGCAAATTCGAAATATGTCGCCACCATATCGAATAATGAACGCAAGATGGATTGGTTTTAGGTTAGGCTATAGTTTTCGAACGAGCGCAGCGAGCGAGCGACGAGTAAAGGTGTGTCACAAACCAACAGTTTGGCACATACGGACATTGAAACATTCGCACCAGCCCGAGGAGCGGGAAGTCTTTATCCTATTGCCTATTGACAAATGTTTACAGTTTATGAATAGTTTCACATAAGTAGTACTATTTCCACATAGTACAGTGCAATGTGATGGCCGAAATGGCTAACAAAATTAGGTAATAACACGAAATATATGCAAGGCAATATAAGGTGTATGTATAGCTTGGAAATTGAGATCGCTGCTCGCTCGCTCCGCTCGCTCGTAAAAATCTAGTCCAACCTCACAACCGATCCGACACGTTCCCAAATTTGAAATAAGTTTCCTCCATATAGAATGACTAACGCAAAAGGGATTCGTTCTAGGTTAGGCTATAGCTTTCGAGCGAGCGCAGCGAGCGAGAGACGCGTAAAGGTGTGTCACAAACCAACGGTTTGGCACATACGGACATTGAAATATTCGCACCAGCCCGAGGAGCCGGAAGTCTTTATCGAATTGCCTACTGACAAATGTTTACAGTTTATGAATAGTTTCACATAAATAGTACTATTTCCACATAGTAAAGTGCAATGTGATGTCAGAAATGGCTGACAAAATTAGGTAATAACACGAAACAAATGCAATGCAATATAAGGTATATGTATAGCTTGGAAATTGTCACCGTTTCTCGCTCGCTCCGCTCGGTCGTAAAAATCTAGTCCAACCTCACAACCGATGCGACACGTTCGCAAATTCGAAATATGTCGCCACCATATCGAATAATGAACGCAAGATGGATTGGTTTTAGGTTGGGCAATAGTTTTCGAGCGAGCGCAGCGAGCGAGGGACGCGTAAAGGTGTGTCACAAACCAACGGTTTGGCACATACGGACATTGAAATATTCGCACCAGCCCGAGAAGCCGGAAGTCTTTATCGAATTGCCTACTGACAAATGTTTACAGTTTATGAATAGTTTCACATAAATAGTACTATTTCCACATAGTAAAGTGCAATGTGATGACAGAAATGGCTGACAAAATTAGGTAATAACACGAAACATATGCAAGGCAATATAAGGTATATGTATAGCTTGGAAATGATGACCGTTATTCGCTCGCTCCGCTCGCTCGTAAAAATCTAGTCCAACCTCACAACCGATCCGACACGTTCGCAAATTCGATATATGTCGCGCCAAATCGAATAATGAACGCAAGATGGATTGGTTTTAGGTTAGGCTATAGCTTTCGAGCGAGCTCAGCGAGCAAGAGACGCCTAAATGTGTGTCACAAACCTACTGTTTGGCACATGCGGACATTGAAATATTCGCACAAGACCGAGGAGCCGGAAGTATTTATCCTATGGCCTACTGACAAATGTTTACAGTTTATGAATAGTTTCACATAAATAGTACTATTTCCACATACTACAGTCCAATGTGATGTCCGAAATGGCTGACAAAATTAGGTAATAACACGAAACAAATGCAATGCAATATAAGGTATATGTATAGCTTGGAAATTGTCACCGTTGCTCGCTCGCTCCATTCGCTCGTAAAAATCTAGTCCAACCTCACAACCGATACGACACGTTCGCAGATTCGAAATATGTCGCCACCAAATCGATTACTGAACGCAAGATGTATGGTTTTAGGTTAGGCTATAGCTTTCGAGGGAGCGCAGCGAGCGAGAGACGCGTAAAGGTGTGTCTCAAACCAACGGTTTGGCACATACGGACATTGAAATATTCGCACAAGCCCGAGGAGCCGGAAGCCTTTATCCTATGGCCTACTGACAAATGTTTACAGCTTATGAATAGTTGCACATAAATAGTACTATTTCCACATACTACAGTGCAATGTGATGTCAGAAATGGCTGACAAAATTAGGTAATAAAACGAAACATATGCAAGGCAATATAATGTATATGTATAGCTTGAAATGATGACCGTTATTCGCTCGCTCCGCTCGCACGTGAAATCTAGTCCCTCACAACCGATCCGACACGTTCGCAAATTCGATAGATGTCGCCACCATATCGAATAATGAACGCAAGATGTATGGTTTTAGGTTAGGCTATAGCTTTCGAGCGAGCGCAGCGAGCGAGAGACGCGTAAAGGTGTGCCACAAAGCAACGGTTTGGCACATACAGACATTGAAATATTCGCACAAGCCCGAGGAGCGGGAAGTCTTTATCCTATTGCCTATTGACAAATGTTTTACAGTTTACCTATAGTTTTCACATAAATAGTACTATTTCCTCATAGTATAGTGCAATGTGATGACCGAAATGCTGACAAAATTAGGTACTAACACGAAATACATGCAAGGCCATATAAGGTATATGTACAGCTTGGAAATTGTGACCGTTGCTCGCTCGCTCCGCTCGCTCGTAAAAATCTAGTCCAACCTCACAACCGATCCGACACGTTCGCAAATTCGAAATATGTCGCCGCCATATCTAATAACGAACGCAAGAGGGATGGTTTTTGGTTAAGCTATAGCTTTCTAGCGAGCACGGCGAGCGAGGGACGAGTAAAGGTGTGTCACAAACCAACGGTTTGGCACATACGGACATTGAAACATTCGCCACCAGCCCGAGGATCCGGAAGTCCTTATGCTATTGCCTACTGACAAATGTTTACAGTTTACCACTAGTTTCACATAAATAGTACTATTTCCACATTGTACAGTGCAATGTTATGTCAAGAATGGCTGACAAAATTAGGTAATGACACGAAATATATGCAAGGCAATATAAGGTATATGTATAACATGGAAATTGTGATCGTAGCTCGCTCGCTCCGCTCGCTCGTAAAAATTTAGTCCAACCTCACAACCGATCCGACACGTTCGCAAATTCGAAATATGTCGCCACCATATCGAATAATGAACGCAAGATGATTGGTTTTAGGTTAGGCTATAGTTTTCGAACGAGCGCAGCGAGGCGAGCGGCGAGTAAAGGTGTGTCACAAACCAACGGTTTGGCACATACGGACATTGAAACATTCGCACCAGCCCGAGGAGCCGGAAGCCTTTATCCTATTGCCTACTGACAAATGTTTACAGTTTATGAATAGTTTCACATAATTAGTACTATTTCCACATAGTACAGTGCAAGTGATGTCCGAAATGGCTGACAAAATTAGGTAATAACACGAAATACATGCAAGGCCATATAAGGTATATGTACAGCTGGAAATTGTGACCGTTGCTCGCTCCGCTCAGCTCGCTCGTAAAAATCTAGTCCAACCTCACATCGATCCGACACGTTCGCAAATTCGAAATATGTCGCCACCATATCGAATAATGAACGCAAGATGGATTGGTTTTAGGTTAGGCTATAGTTTTCTAGCGAGCACGCGATCGAGGGACGGGGAATGTTGTGTCACAATCCAACGGTTTGGCACATGGGACATTGAAATATTCGCACCAGCCCGGGGAGCCGGAAGTCTTTATGCTATTGCCTACTGACAAATGTTTACAGTTTACCAATAGTTTCACATAATAGTACTATTTCCTCATAGTATAGTGCATGTGATGTCCGAAATGGCTGACAAAATTAGGTAATAACACGAAATATATGCAAGGCAATATAAGGTATATGTATAGCTTGGAAATTGTGATCGCTGCTCGCTCGCTCCGCTCGCTCGTAAAAATCTAGTCCAACCTCACAACCGATCCGACACGTTCGCAAATTCGAAATATGTCGCCACCATATCGAATAATGAACGCAAGATGGATTGGTTTTAGGTTAGGCTATAGTTTTCGAACGAGCGCAGCGAGCGAGCGACGAGTAAAGGTGTGTCACAAACCAACAGTTTGGCACATACGGACATTGAAACATTCGCACCAGCCCGAGGAGCGGGAAGTCTTTATCCTATTGCCTATTGACAAATGTTTACAGTTTATGAATAGTTTCACATAAGTAGTACTATTTCCACATAGTACAGTGCAATGTGATGGCCGAAATGGCTAACAAAATTAGGTAATAACACGAAATATATGCAAGGCAATATAAGGTGTATGTATAGCTTGGAAATTGAGATCGCTGCTCGCTCGCTCCGCTCGCTCGTAAAAATCTAGTCCAACCTCACAACCGATCCGACACGTTCCCAAATTTGAAATAAGTTTCCTCCATATAGAATGACTAACGCAAAAGGGATTCGTTCTAGGTTAGGCTATAGCTTTCGAGCGAGCGCAGCGAGCGAGAGACGCGTAAAGGTGTGTCACAAACCAACGGTTTGGCACATACGGACATTGAAATATTCGCACCAGCCCGAGGAGCCGGAAGTCTTTATCGAATTGCCTACTGACAAATGTTTACAGTTTATGAATAGTTTCACATAAATAGTACTATTTCCACATAGTAAAGTGCAATGTGATGTCAGAAATGGCTGACAAAATTAGGTAATAACACGAAACAAATGCAATGCAATATAAGGTATATGTATAGCTTGGAAATTGTCACCGTTTCTCGCTCGCTCCGCTCGGTCGTAAAAATCTAGTCCAACCTCACAACCGATGCGACACGTTCGCAAATTCGAAATATGTCGCCACCATATCGAATAATGAACGCAAGATGGATTGGTTTTAGGTTGGGCAATAGTTTTCGAGCGAGCGCAGCGAGCGAGGGACGCGTAAAGGTGTGTCACAAACCAACGGTTTGGCACATACGGACATTGAAATATTCGCACCAGCCCGAGAAGCCGGAAGTCTTTATCGAATTGCCTACTGACAAATGTTTACAGTTTATGAATAGTTTCACATAAATAGTACTATTTCCACATAGTAAAGTGCAATGTGATGACAGAAATGGCTGACAAAATTAGGTAATAACACGAAACAAATGCAATGCAATATAAGGTATATGTATAGCTTGGAAATTGACACCGTTGCTCGCTCGCTCCGCTCGCTCGTAAAAATCTAGTCCAACCTCACAACCGATGCGACACGTTCGCAAATTCGAAATATGTCGCCACCATATCGATTACTGAACGCAAGATGTATGGTTTTAGGTTAGGCTATAACTTTCGTGCGAGCGCAGCGAGCGAGAGACGCGTAAATGTGTGTCACAAACCAACGGTTTGGCACATACGGACATTGAGATATTCGCACCAGCCCGAGGAGCCGGAAGTCTATCGAATTGCCTACTGACAAATGTTTACAGTTTATGAATAGTTTCACATAAATAGTACTATTTCCACATAGTAAAGTGCAATGTGATGTCAGAAATGGCTGACAAAATTAGGTAATAACTCGAAACAAATGCAATGCAATATAAGGTATATGTATAGCTTGGAAATTGTGATCGTTGCTCGCTCGCTCCGCTCGCTCGTAAAAATCTAGTCCAACCTCACAACCGATGCGACACGTTCGCAAATTCGAAATATGTCGCCACCATATCGATTACTGAAAGCAAGATGTATGGTTTTAGGTTAGGCTATAACTTTCGAGCGAGCGCAGCGAGCGAGAGACGCGTAAAGGTGTGTCACAAACCAACGGTTTGGCACATACGGACATTGAGATATTCGCACCAGCCCGAGAAGCCGGAAGTCTATCGAATTGCCTACTGACAAATGTTTACAGTTTATGAATAGTTTCACATAAATAGTACTATTTCCACATAGTAAAGTGCAATGTGATGTCAGAAATGGCTGACAAAATTAGGTAATAACACGAAACAAATGCAATGCAATATAAGGTATATGTATAGCTTGGAAATTGTGATCGTTGCTCGCTCGCTCCGCTCGCTCGTAAAAATCTAGTCCGACCTCACAACCGATGCGACACGTTCGCAAATTTGAAATAAGTCGCCACCATATCGAATAATGAACGCAAGATGGATTGGTTTTAGGTTGGGCAATTGTTTTCGAGCGAGCGCAGCGAGCGAGGGACGCGTAAAGGTGTGTCACAAACCAACGGTTTGGCACATTCGGACATTGAAATATTCGCACCAGCCCGAGGAGCCGGAAGTCGTTATCCTATGGCCTACTGACAAATGTTTACAGTTTATGAATAGCTTCACATAAATAGTACTATTTCCACATACTACAGTGCAATGTGATGTCCGAAATGGCTGACAAAATGAGGTAATAACACGAAACAAATGCAATGCAATATAAGGTATATGTATAGCTTGGAAATTGACACCGTTGCTCGCTCGCTCCGCTCGCTCGTAAAAATCTAGTCCAACCTCACAACCGATGCGACACGTTCGCAAATTCGAAATATGTCGCCACCATATCGATTACTGAACGCAAGATGTATGGTTTTAGGTTAGGCTATAACTTTCGAGCGAGCGCAGCGAGCGAGAGACGCGTAAAGTTGTGTCACAAACCAACGGTTTGGCACATACGGACATTGAGATATTCGCACCAGCCCGAGGAGCCGGAAGTCTATCGAATTGCCTACTGACAAATGTTTACAGTTTATGAATAGTTTCACATAAATAGTACTATTTCCACATAGTAAAGTGCAATGTGATGTCAGAAATGGCTGACAAAATTGGGTAATAACTCGAAACAAATGCAATGCAATATAAGGTATATGTATAGGTTGGAAATTGTGATCGTTGCTCGCTCGCTCCGCTCGCTCGTAAAAATCTAGTCCAACGTCACAACCGATGCGACAGGTTCGCAAATTCGAAATATGTCACCACCATATCGAATACTGAACGCAAGATGGATTGGTTTTAGGTTAAGCTATAGCTTTCGAGCGAGCGTAGCGAGCGAGAGCCGTCTAATGGTGTGTCACATACCAACGGTTTGGCACATACGGACATTGAAATATTCGCACCAGCCCGAGGAGCCGGAAGTCTTTATCCTATGGCCTACTGACAAATGTTTACAGTTTGTGAATAGTTTCACATAAATAGTACTATTTCCACATAGTAAAGTGCAATGTGATGTCAGAAATGGCTGACAAAATTAGGTAATAACACGAAACAAATGCAATGCAATATAAGGTATATGTATAGCTTGGAAATTGTCACCGTTTCTCGCTCGCTCCGCTCGGTCGTAAAAATCTAGTCCAACCTCACAACCGATGCGACACGTTCGCAAATTCGAAATATGTCGCCACCATATCGAATAATGAACGCAAGATGGATTGGTTTTAGGTTGGGCAATAGTTTTCGAGCGAGCGCAGCGAGCGAGGGACGCGTAAAGGTGTGTCACAAACCAACGGTTTGGCACATACGGGCATTGAAATATTCGCAACAGCCCGAGAAGCCGGAAGTCTTTATCGAATTGCCTACTGACAAATGTTTACAGTTTATGAATAGTTTCACATAAATAGTACTATTTCCACATAGTAAAGTGCAATGTGATGTCAGAAATGGCTGACAAAATTAGGTAATAACACGAAATATATGCAAGGCAATATAAGGTATATGTATAACTTGGAAATTGTGATCGTTGCTCGCTCGCTCCGCTCGCTCGTAAAAATCTAGTCCAACCTCACAACCGATGCGACATGTTCGCAAATTCGAAATATGTCGCCACCATATCGAATAATGAACGCAAGATGGCTTGGTTTTAGGTTAAGCTATAGCTTTCGAGCGAGCGTAGCGAGCGAGAGACGTGTAAAGGTGTGTCACAAACCAACGGTTTGGCACATACGGTCATTGAAATATTCGCACCAGCCCGAGGAGCCGGAAGTCTTTATCGAATTGCCTACTGACAAATGTTTACAGTTTATGAATAGTTTCACATAAATGGTACTATTTCCACATAGTAAAGTGCAATGTGATGTCAGAAATGGCTGACAAAATTAGGTAATAACACGAAACAAATGCAATGCAATATAAGGTATATGTATAGCTTGGAAGTTGTCACCGTTGCTCGCTCGCTCCGCTCGCTCGTAAAAATCTAGTCCAACCTCACAACCGATGCGACACGTTCGCAAATTCGAAATATGTCGCCACCATATCGATTACTGAACGCAAGATGTATGGTTTTAGGTTAGGCTATAGCTTTCGAGCGAGCGCAGCGAGCGAGAGACGCGTAGAGCTGTGTCACAAACCAACGGTTTGGCACATACGGACATTGAGATATTCGCACCAGCCCGAGGAGCCGGAAGTCTATCGAATTGCCTACTGACAAATGTTTACAGTTTATGAATAGTTTCACATAAATAGTACTATTTCCACATAGTAAAGTGCAATGTGATGTCAGAAATGGCTGACAAAATTAGGTAATAACTCGAAACAAATGCAATGCAATATAAGGTATATGTATAGCTTGGAAATTGTGATCGTTGCTCGCTCGCTCCGCTCGCTCGTAAAAATCTAGTCCAACCTCACAACCGATGCGACTCGTTCGCAAATTCGAAATATGTCGCCACCATATCGATTACTGAACGCAAGATGTATGGTTTTAGGTTAGGCTATAGCTTTCGAGCGAGCGCAGCGAGCAAGAGACGCGTAAAGGTGTGTCACAAACCAACGGTTTGGCACATACGGACATTGAAATATTCGCACCAGCCCGAGGAGCCGGAAGTCTTTATCGAATTGCCTACTGACAAATGTTTACAGTTTATGAATAGTTTCACATAAATAGTACTATCTCCACATAGTAAAGTGCAATTTGATGTCAGAAATGGCTGACAAAATTAGGTAATAACACGAAATATACGCAAGGCAATATAAGGTATATGTATAACTTGGAAATTGTGATCGTTGCTCGCTCGCTCCGCTCGCTCGTAAAAATCTAGTCCAACCTCACAACCGATGCGACACGTTCGCAAATTCGAAATATGTCACCACCGTATCGAATACTGAACGCAAGATGGCTTGGTTTTAGGTTAAGCTATAGCTTTCGAGCGAGCGTAGCGAGCGAGAGACGTGTAAAGGTGTGTCACAAACCAACGGTTTGGCACATACGGTCATTGAAATATTCGCACCAGCCCGAGGAGCCGGAAGTCTTTATCGAATTGCCTACTGACAAATGTTTACAGTTTATGAATAGTTTCACATAAATAGTACTATTTCCACATAGTAAAGTGCAATGTGATGTCAGAAATGGCTGACAAAATTAGGTAATAACACGAAATATATGCAAGGCAATATAAGGTATATGTATAACTTGGAAATTGTGATCGTTGCTCGCTCGCTCCGCTCGCTCGTAAAAATCTAGTCCAACCTCACAACCGATGCGACACGTTCGCAAATTCGAAATATGTCGCCACCATATCGATTACTGAACGCAAGATGTATGGTTTTAGGTTAGGCTATAGCTTTCGAGCGAGCGCAGCGAGCGAGAGACGCGTAAAGGTGTGTCACAAACCAACGGTTTGGCACATACGGACATTGAAATATTCGCACCAGCCCGAGGAGCCGGAAGTCTTTATCCTATGGCCTACTGACAAATGTTTACAGTTTGTGAATAGTTTCACATAAATAGTACTATTTCCACATAGTAAAGTGCAATGTGATGTCAGAAATGGCTGACAAAATTAGGTAATAACACGAAACAAATGCAATGCAATATAAGGTATATGTATAGCTTGGAAATTGTCACCGTTTCTCGCTCGCTCCGCTCGGTCGTAAAAATCTAGTCCAACCTCACAACCGATGCGACACGTTCGCAAATTCGAAATATGTCGCCACCATATCGAATAATGAACGCAAGATGCATTGGTTTTAGGTTGGGCAATAGCTTTCGAGCGAGCGCAGCGAGCGAGAGACGCGTAAAGGTGTGTCACAAACCAACGGCTTGGCACATACGGACATTGAAATATTCGCACCAGCCCGAGGAGCCGGAAGTCTTTATCGAATTGCCTACTGACAAATGTTTACAGTTTATGAATAGTTTCACATAAATAGTACTATTTCCACATAGTAAAGTGCAATGTGATGTCAGAAATGGCTGACAAAATTAGGTAATAACACGAAACAAATGCAATGCAATATAAGGTATATGTATAGCTTGGAAATTGTCACCGTTTCTCGCTCGCTCCGCTCGGTCGTAAAAATCTAGTCCAACCTCACAACCGATGCGACATGTTCGCAAATTCGAAATATGTCGCCACCATATCGAATAATGAACGCAAGATGGCTTGGTTTTAGGTTAAGCTATAGCTTTCGAGCGAGCGTAGCGAGCGAGAGACGTGTAAAGGTGTGTCACAAACCAACGGTTTGGCACATACGGTCATTGAGATATTCGCACCAGCCCGAGGAGCCGGAAGTCTATCGAATTGCCTACTGACAAATGTGTACAGTTTATGAATAGTTTCACATAAATAGTACTATTTCCACATAGTAAAGTGCAATGTGATGTCAGAAATGGCTGACAAAATTAGGTAATAACTCGAAACAAATGCAATGCAAAATAAGGTATATGTATAGCTTGGAAATTGTCACCGTTTCTCGCTCGCTCCGCTCGGTCGTAAAAATCTAGTCCAACCTCACAACCGATGCGACACGTTCGCAAATTCGAAATATGTCGCCACCATATCGAATAATGAACGCAAGATGGATTGGTTTTAGGTTGGGCTATAGCTTTCGAGCGAGCGCAGCGAGCGAGAGACGCGTAAAGGTGTGTCACAAACCAACGGTTTGGCACATACGGACATTGAAATATTCGCACCAGCCCGAGGAACCGGAAGTCTTTATCGAATTGCCTACTGACAAATGTTTACAGTTTATAAATAGTTTCACATAAATAGTACTATTTCCACATAGTAAAGTGCAATTTGATGTCAGAAATGGCTGACAAAATTAGGTAATAACACGAAATATATGCAAGGCAATATAAGGTATATGTATAACTTGGAAATTGTGATCGTTGCTCGCTCGCTCCGCTCGCTCGTAAAAATCTAGTCCAACCTCACAACCGATGCGACACGTTTGCAAATTCGAAATATGTCACCACCGTATCGAATACTGAACGCAAGATGGCTTGGTTTTAGGTTAAGCTATAGCTTTCGAGCGAGCGTAGCGAGCGAGAGCCGTCTAATGGTGTGTCACATACCAACGGTTTGGCACATAGGGACATTGAAATATTCCCACCAGCCCGAGGAGCCGGAAGTCTTTATCGAATTGCCTACTGACAAATGTTTACAGTTTATGAATAGTTTCACATAAATAGTACTATTTCCACATACTACAGTGCAATGTGATGTCCGAAATGGCTGACAAAATTAGGTAATAACACGAAACAAATGCAATGCAATATAAGGTATATGTATAGCTTGGAAATTGTCGCCGTTGCTCGCTCGCTCCGCTCGCTCGTAAAAATCTAGTCCAACCTCACAACCGATGCGACACGTTCGCAAATTCGAAATATGTCGCCACCATATCGATTACTGAACGCAAGATGTATGGTTTTATGTTGGGCAATAGTTTTCGAGCGAGCGCAGCGAGCGAGGGACGCGTAAAGGTGTGTCACAAACCAACGGTTTGGCACATACGGACATTGAAATATTCGCACCAGCCCGAGGAGCCGGAAGTCTTTATCCTATGGCCTACTGACAAATGTTTACAGTTTGTGAATAGTTTCACATAAATAGTACTATTTCCACATAGTAAAGTGCAATGTGATGTCAGAAATGGCTGACAAAATTAGGTAATAACACGAAACAAATGCAATGCAATATAAGGTATATGTATAGCTTGGAAATTGTCACCGTTCCTCGCTCGCTCCGCTCTGTCGTAAAAATCTAGTCCAACCTCACAACCGATGCGACACGTTCGCAAATTCGAAATATGTCGCCACCATATCGAATAATGAACGCAAGATGGATTGGTTTTAGGTTGGGCAATAGTTTTCGAGCGAGCGCAGCGAGCGAGGTACGCGTAAAGGTGTGTCACAAACCAACGGTTTGGCACATACGGACATTGAAATATTCGCACCAGCCCGAGGAGCCGGAAGTCGTTATCCTATGGCCTACTGACAAATGTTTACAGTTTATGAATAGCTTCACATAAATAGTACTATTTCCACATAATACAGTGCAATGTGATGTCCGAAATGGCTGACAAAATTAGGTAATAACACGAAACAAATGCAATGCAATATAAGGTATATGTATAGCTTGGAAATTGTCACCGTTGCTCGCTCGCTCCGCTCGCTCGTAAAAATCTAGTCCAACCTCACAACCGATGCGACACGTTCGCAAATTCGAAATATATCGCCACCATATCGATTTCTGAACGCAAGATGTATGGTTTTAGGTTAGGCTATAACTTTCGAGCGAGCGCAGCGAGCGAGAGACGCGTAACGGTGTGTCACAAACCAACGGTTTGGCAAATGCGGACATTGAAATATTCGCACCAGCCCGAGGTGCCGGAAGTCTTTATCGAATTGCCTACTGACAAATGTTTACAGTTTATGAATAGTTTCACATAAATAGTACTATTTCCACATAGTAAAGTGCAATGTGATGTCAGAAATGGCTGACAAAATGAGGTAATAACACGAAACAAATGCAATGCAATATAAGGTATATGTATAGCTTGGAAATTGTGATCGTTGCTCGCTCGCTCCGCTCGCTCGTAAAAATCTAGTCCGACCTCACAACCGATGCGACACGTTCGCAAATTTGAAATAAGTCGCCACCATATCGAATAATGAACGAAGATGGATTGGTTTTAGGTTGGGCAATAGTTTTCGAGCGAGCGCAGCGAGCGAGGGACGTGTAAAGGTGTGTCACAAACCAACGGTTTGGCACATTCGGACATTGAAATATTCGCACCAGCCCGAGGAGCCGGAAGTCGTTATCCTATGGCCTACTGACAAATGTTTACAGTTTATGAATAGCTTCACATCAATAGTACTATTTCCACATACTACAGTGCAATGTGATGTCCGAAATGGCTGACAAAATTAGGTAATAACACGAAACAAATGCAATGCAATATAAGGTATATGTATAGCTTGGAAATTGTCACCGTTGCTCGCTCGCTCCGCTCGCTCGTAAAAATCTAGTCCAACCTCACAACCGATGCGACACGTTCGCAAATTCGAAATATGTCACCACCGTATCGAATACTGAACGCAAGATGGCTTGGTTTTAGGTTAGGCAATAGTTTTCGAGCGAGCGCAGCGAGCGAGGGACGCGTAAAGGTGTGTCACAAACCAACGGTTTGGCACATGCGGACATTGAAATATTCGCACAAGACCGAGGAGCCGGAAGTCGTTATCCTATGGCCTACTGACAAATGTTTACAGTTTATGAATAGCTTCACATAAATAGTACTATTTCCACATAATACAGTGCAATGTGATGTCCGAAATGGCTGACAAAATTAGGTAATAACACGAAACAAATGCAATGCAATATAAGGTATATGTATAGCTTGGAAATTGTCACCGTTGCTCGCTCGCTCCGCTCGCTCGTAAAAATCTAGTCCAACCTCACAACCGATGCGACACGTTCGCAAATTCGAAATATATCGCCACCATATCGATTACTGAACGCAAGATGTATGGTTTTAGGTTAGGCTATAACTTTCGAGCGAGCGCAGCGAGCGAGAGACGCGTAAGGGTGTGTCACAAACCAACGGTTTGGCAAATGCGGACATTGAAATATTCGCACCAGCCCGAGGTGCCGGAAGTCTTTATCGAATTGCCTACTGACAAATGTTTACAGTTTATGAATAGTTTCACATAAATAGTACTATTTCCACATAGTAAAGTGCAATGTGATGTCAGAAATGGCTGACAAAATTAGGTAATAACACGAAACAAATGCAATGCAATATAAGGTATATGTATAGCTTGAAAATTGTGATCGTTGCTCGCTCGCTCCGCTCGCTCGTAAAAATCTAGTCCGACCTCACAACCGATGCGACACGTTCGCAAATTTGAAATAAGTCGCCACCATATCGAATAATGAACGAAGATGGATTGGTTTTAGGTTGGGCAATAGTTTTCGAGCGAGCGCAGCGAGCGAGGGACGTGTAAAGGTGTGTCACAAACCAACGGTTTGGCACATTCGGACATTGAAATATTCGCACCAGCCCGAGGAGCCGGAAGTCTTTATCGAATTGCCTACTGACAAATGTTTACAGTTTATGAATAGTTTCACATAAATAGTACTATTTCCACATAGCAAAGTGCAATGTGATGTCAGAAATGGCTGACAAAATTAGGTAATAACACGAAACAAATGCAATGCAATATAAGGTATATGTATAGCTTGGAAGTTGTCACCGTTGCTCGCTCGCTCCGCTCGCTCGTAAAAATCTAGTCCAACCTCACAACCGATGCGACACGTTCGCAAATTCGAAATATGTCGCCACCATATCGATTACTGAACGCAAGATGTATGGTTTTAGGTTAGGCTATAGCTTTCGAGCGAGCGCAGCGAGCAAGAGACGCGTAAAGGTGTGTCACAAACCAACGGTTTGGCACATACGGACATTGAAATATTCGCACCAGCCCGAGGAGCCGGAAGTCTTTATCGAATTGCCTACTGACAAATGTTTACAGTTTATGAATAGTTTCACATAAATAGTACTATCTCCACATAGTAAAGTGCAATTTGATGTCAGAAATGGCTGACAAAATTAGGTAATAACACGAAATATACGCAAGGCAATATAAGGTATATGTATAACTTGGAAATTGTGATCGTTGCTCGCTCGCTCCGCTCGCTCGTAAAAATCTAGTCCAACCTCACAACCGATGCGACACGTTCGCAAATTCGAAATATGTCACCACCGTATCGAATACTGAACGCAAGATGGCTTGGTTTTAGGTTAAGCTATAGCTTTCGAGCGAGCGTAGCGAGCGAGAGACGTGTAAAGGTGTGTCACAAACCAACGGTTTGGCACATACGGTCATTGAAATATTCGCACCAGCCCGAGGAGCCGGAAGTCTTTATCGAATTGCCTACTGACAAATGTTTACAGTTTATGAATAGTTTCACATAAATAGTACTATTTCCACATAGTAAAGTGCAATGTGATGTCAGAAATGGCTGACAAAATTAGGTAATAACACGAAATATATGCAAGGCAATATAAGGTATATGTATAACTTGGAAATTGTGATCGTTGCTCGCTCGCTCCGCTCGCTCGTAAAAATCTAGTCCAACCTCACAACCGATGCGACACGTTCGCAAATTCGAAATATGTCGCCACCATATCGATTACTGAACGCAAGATGTATGGTTTTAGGTTAGGCTATAGCTTTCGAGCGAGCGCAGCGAGCGAGAGACGCGTAAAGGTGTGTCACAAACCAACGGTTTGGCACATACGGACATTGAAATATTCGCACCAGCCCGAGGAGCCGGAAGTCTTTATCCTATGGCCTACTGACAAATGTTTACAGTTTGTGAATAGTTTCACATAAATAGTACTATTTCCACATAGTAAAGTGCAATGTGATGTCAGAAATGGCTGACAAAATTAGGTAATAACACGAAACAAATGCAATGCAATATAAGGTATATGTATAGCTTGGAAATTGTCACCGTTTCTCGCTCGCTCCGCTCGGTCGTAAAAATCTAGTCCAACCTCACAACCGATGCGACACGTTCGCAAATTCGAAATATGTCGCCACCATATCGAATAATGAACGCAAGATGCATTGGTTTTAGGTTGGGCAATAGCTTTCGAGCGAGCGCAGCGAGCGAGAGACGCGTAAAGGTGTGTCACAAACCAACGGCTTGGCACATACGGACATTGAAATATTCGCACCAGCCCGAGGAGCCGGAAGTCTTTATCGAATTGCCTACTGACAAATGTTTACAGTTTATGAATAGTTTCACATAAATAGTACTATTTCCACATAGTAAAGTGCAATGTGATGTCAGAAATGGCTGACAAAATTAGGTAATAACACGAAACAAATGCAATGCAATATAAGGTATATGTATAGCTTGGAAATTGTCACCGTTTCTCGCTCGCTCCGCTCGGTCGTAAAAATCTAGTCCAACCTCACAACCGATGCGACATGTTCGCAAATTCGAAATATGTCGCCACCATATCGAATAATGAACGCAAGATGGCTTGGTTTTAGGTTAAGCTATAGCTTTCGAGCGAGCGTAGCGAGCGAGAGACGTGTAAAGGTGTGTCACAAACCAACGGTTTGGCACATACGGTCATTGAGATATTCGCACCAGCCCGAGGAGCCGGAAGTCTATCGAATTGCCTACTGACAAATGTGTACAGTTTATGAATAGTTTCACATAAATAGTACTATTTCCACATAGTAAAGTGCAATGTGATGTCAGAAATGGCTGACAAAATTAGGTAATAACTCGAAACAAATGCAATGCAAAATAAGGTATATGTATAGCTTGGAAATTGTCACCGTTTCTCGCTCGCTCCGCTCGGTCGTAAAAATCTAGTCCAACCTCACAACCGATGCGACACGTTCGCAAATTCGAAATATGTCGCCACCATATCGAATAATGAACGCAAGATGGATTGGTTTTAGGTTGGGCTATAGCTTTCGAGCGAGCGCAGCGAGCGAGAGACGCGTAAAGGTGTGTCACAAACCAACGGTTTGGCACATACGGACATTGAAATATTCGCACCAGCCCGAGGAACCGGAAGTCTTTATCGAATTGCCTACTGACAAATGTTTACAGTTTATAAATAGTTTCACATAAATAGTACTATTTCCACATAGTAAAGTGCAATTTGATGTCAGAAATGGCTGACAAAATTAGGTAATAACACGAAATATATGCAAGGCAATATAAGGTATATGTATAACTTGGAAATTGTGATCGTTGCTCGCTCGCTCCGCTCGCTCGTAAAAATCTAGTCCAACCTCACAACCGATGCGACACGTTTGCAAATTCGAAATATGTCACCACCGTATCGAATACTGAACGCAAGATGGCTTGGTTTTAGGTTAAGCTATAGCTTTCGAGCGAGCGTAGCGAGCGAGAGCCGTCTAATGGTGTGTCACATACCAACGGTTTGGCACATAGGGACATTGAAATATTCCCACCAGCCCGAGGAGCCGGAAGTCTTTATCGAATTGCCTACTGACAAATGTTTACAGTTTATGAATAGTTTCACATAAATAGTACTATTTCCACATACTACAGTGCAATGTGATGTCCGAAATGGCTGACAAAATTAGGTAATAACACGAAACAAATGCAATGCAATATAAGGTATATGTATAGCTTGGAAATTGTCGCCGTTGCTCGCTCGCTCCGCTCGCTCGTAAAAATCTAGTCCAACCTCACAACCGATGCGACACGTTCGCAAATTCGAAATATGTCGCCACCATATCGATTACTGAACGCAAGATGTATGGTTTTATGTTGGGCAATAGTTTTCGAGCGAGCGCAGCGAGCGAGGGACGCGTAAAGGTGTGTCACAAACCAACGGTTTGGCACATACGGACATTGAAATATTCGCACCAGCCCGAGGAGCCGGAAGTCTTTATCCTATGGCCTACTGACAAATGTTTACAGTTTGTGAATAGTTTCACATAAATAGTACTATTTCCACATAGTAAAGTGCAATGTGATGTCAGAAATGGCTGACAAAATTAGGTAATAACACGAAACAAATGCAATGCAATATAAGGTATATGTATAGCTTGGAAATTGTCACCGTTCCTCGCTCGCTCCGCTCTGTCGTAAAAATCTAGTCCAACCTCACAACCGATGCGACACGTTCGCAAATTCGAAATATGTCGCCACCATATCGAATAATGAACGCAAGATGGATTGGTTTTAGGTTGGGCAATAGTTTTCGAGCGAGCGCAGCGAGCGAGGTACGCGTAAAGGTGTGTCACAAACCAACGGTTTGGCACATACGGACATTGAAATATTCGCACCAGCCCGAGGAGCCGGAAGTCGTTATCCTATGGCCTACTGACAAATGTTTACAGTTTATGAATAGCTTCACATAAATAGTACTATTTCCACATAATACAGTGCAATGTGATGTCCGAAATGGCTGACAAAATTAGGTAATAACACGAAACAAATGCAATGCAATATAAGGTATATGTATAGCTTGGAAATTGTCACCGTTGCTCGCTCGCTCCGCTCGCTCGTAAAAATCTAGTCCAACCTCACAACCGATGCGACACGTTCGCAAATTCGAAATATATCGCCACCATATCGATTTCTGAACGCAAGATGTATGGTTTTAGGTTAGGCTATAACTTTCGAGCGAGCGCAGCGAGCGAGAGACGCGTAACGGTGTGTCACAAACCAACGGTTTGGCAAATGCGGACATTGAAATATTCGCACCAGCCCGAGGTGCCGGAAGTCTTTATCGAATTGCCTACTGACAAATGTTTACAGTTTATGAATAGTTTCACATAAATAGTACTATTTCCACATAGTAAAGTGCAATGTGATGTCAGAAATGGCTGACAAAATGAGGTAATAACACGAAACAAATGCAATGCAATATAAGGTATATGTATAGCTTGGAAATTGTGATCGTTGCTCGCTCGCTCCGCTCGCTCGTAAAAATCTAGTCCGACCTCACAACCGATGCGACACGTTCGCAAATTTGAAATAAGTCGCCACCATATCGAATAATGAACGAAGATGGATTGGTTTTAGGTTGGGCAATAGTTTTCGAGCGAGCGCAGCGAGCGAGGGACGTGTAAAGGTGTGTCACAAACCAACGGTTTGGCACATTCGGACATTGAAATATTCGCACCAGCCCGAGGAGCCGGAAGTCGTTATCCTATGGCCTACTGACAAATGTTTACAGTTTATGAATAGCTTCACATCAATAGTACTATTTCCACATACTACAGTGCAATGTGATGTCCGAAATGGCTGACAAAATTAGGTAATAACACGAAACAAATGCAATGCAATATAAGGTATATGTATAGCTTGGAAATTGTCACCGTTGCTCGCTCGCTCCGCTCGCTCGTAAAAATCTAGTCCAACCTCACAACCGATGCGACACGTTCGCAAATTCGAAATATGTCACCACCGTATCGAATACTGAACGCAAGATGGCTTGGTTTTAGGTTAGGCAATAGTTTTCGAGCGAGCGCAGCGAGCGAGGGACGCGTAAAGGTGTGTCACAAACCAACGGTTTGGCACATACGGACATTGAAATATTCGCACCAGCCCGAGGAGCCGGAAGTCGTTATCCTATGGCCTACTGACAAATGTTTACAGTTTATGAATAGCTTCACATAAATAGTACTATTTCCACATAATACAGTGCAATGTGATGTCCGAAATGGCTGACAAAATTAGGTAATAACACGAAACAAATGCAATGCAATATAAGGTATATGTATAGCTTGGAAATTGTCACCGTTGCTCGCTCGCTCCGCTCGCTCGTAAAAATCTAGTCCAACCTCACAACCGATGCGACACGTTCGCAAATTCGAAATATATCGCCACCATATCGATTACTGAACGCAAGATGTATGGTTTTAGGTTAGGCTATAACTTTCGAGCGAGCGCAGCGAGCGAGAGACGCGTAAGGGTGTGTCACAAACCAACGGTTTGGCAAATGCGGACATTGAAATATTCGCACCAGCCCGAGGTGCCGGAAGTCTTTATCGAATTGCCTACTGACAAATGTTTACAGTTTATGAATAGTTTCACATAAATAGTACTATTTCCACATAGTAAAGTGCAATGTGATGTCAGAAATGGCTGACAAAATTAGGTAATAACACGAAACAAATGCAATGCAATATAAGGTATATGTATAGCTTGAAAATTGTGATCGTTGCTCGCTCGCTCCGCTCGCTCGTAAAAATCTAGTCCGACCTCACAACCGATGCGACACGTTCGCAAATTTGAAATAAGTCGCCACCATATCGAATAATGAACGAAGATGGATTGGTTTTAGGTTGGGCAATAGTTTTCGAGCGAGCGCAGCGAGCGAGGGACGTGTAAAGGTGTGTCACAAACCAACGGTTTGGCACATTCGGACATTGAAATATTCGCACCAGCCCGAGGAGCCGGAAGTCTTTATCGAATTGCCTACTGACAAATGTTTACAGTTTATGAATAGTTTCACATAAATAGTACTATTTCCACATAGCAAAGTGCAATGTGATGTCAGAAATGGCTGACAAAATTAGGTAATAACACGAAACAAATGCAATGCAATATAAGGTATATGTATAGCTTGGAAGTTGTCACCGTTGCTCGCTCGCTCCGCTCGCTCGTAAAAATCTAGTCCAACCTCACAACCGATGCGACACGTTCGCAAATTCGAAATATGCCGCCACCATATCGATTACTGAACGCAAGATGTATGGTTTTAGGTTAGGCTATAGCTTTCGAGCGAGCGCAGCGAGCGAGAGACGCGTAAAGGTGTGTCACAAACCAACGGTTTGGCACATACGGACATTGAAATATTCGCACCAGCCCGAGGAGCCGGAAGTCTTTATCGAATTGCCTACTGACAAATGTTTACAGTTTATGAATAGTTTCACATAAATAGTACTATTTCCACATAGTAAAGTGCAATTTGATGTCAGAAATGGCTGACAAAATTAGGTAATAACACGAAATATATGCAAGGCAATATAAGGTATATGTATAACTTGGAAATTGTGATCGTTGCTCGCTCGCTCCGCTCGCTCGTAAAAATCTAGTCCAACCTCACAACCGATGCGACACGTTCGCAAATTCGAAATATGTCACCACCGTATCGAATACTGAACGCAAGATGGCTTGGTTTTAGGTTAGGCAATAGTTTTCGAGCGAGCGCAGCGAGCGAGGGACGCGTAAAGGTGTGTCACAAACCAACGGTTTGGCACATACGGACATTGAAATATTCGCACCAGCCCGAGGAGCCGGAAGTCGTTATCCTATGGCCTACTGACAAATGTTTACAGTTTATGAATAGCTTCACATAAATAGTACTATTTCCACATAATACAGTGCAATGTGATGTCCGAAATGGCTGACAAAATTAGGTAATAACACGAAACAAATGCAATGCAATATAAGGTATATGTATAGCTTGGAAATTGTCACCGTTGCTCGCTCGATCCGCTCGCTCGTAAAAATCTAGTCCAACCTCACAACCGATGCGACACATTCGCAAATTCGAAATATATCGCCACCATATCGATTACTGAACGCAAGATGTATGGTTTTAGGTTAGGCTATAACTTTCGAGCGAGCGCAGCGAGCGAGAGACGCGTAACGGTGTGTCACAAACCAACGGTTTGGCAAATGCGGACATTGAAATATTCGCACCAGCCCGAGGTGCCGGAAGTCTTTATCGAATTGCCTACTGACAAATGTTTACAGTTTATGAATAGTTTCACATAAATAGTACTATTTCCACATAGTAAAGTGCAATGTGATGTCAGAAATGGCTGACAAAATTAGGTAATAACACGAAACAAATGCAATGCAATATAAGGTATATGTATAGCTTGAAAATTGTGATCGTTGCTCGCTCGCTCCGCTCGCTCGTAAAAATCTAGTCCGACCTCACAACCGATGCGACACGTTCGCAAATTTGAAATAAGTCGCCACCATATCGAATAATGAACGAAGATGGATTGGTTTTAGGTTGGGCAATAGTTTTCGAGCGAGCGCAGCGAGCGAGGGATGTGTAAAGGTGTGTCACAAACCAACGGTTTGGCACATTCGGACATTGAAATATTCGCACCAGCCCGAGGAGCCGGAAGTCGTTATCCTATGGCCTACTGACAAATGTTTACAGTTTATGAATAGCTTCACATCAATAGTACTATTTCCACATACTACAGTGCAATGTGATGTCCGAAATGGCTGACAAAATTAGGTAATAACACGAAACAAATGCAATGCAATATAAGGTATATGTATAGCTTGGAAATTGTCACCGTTGCTCGCTCGCTCCGCTCGCACGTAAAAATCTAGTCCAACCTCACAACCGATGCGACACGTTCGCAAATTCGAAATATGTCGCCACCATATCGATTACTGAACGCAAGATGGCTTGGTTTTAGGTTAGGCAATAGTTTTCGAGCGAGCGCAGCGAGCGAGGGACGCGTAAAGGTGTGTCACAAACCAACGGTTTGGCACATACGGACATTGAAATATTCGCACCAGCCCGAGGAGCCGGAAGTCTTTATCCTATGGACTACTGACAAATGTTTACAGTTTGTGAATAGTTTCACATAAATAGTACTATTTCCACATAGTAAAGTGCAATGTGATGTCAGAAATGGCTGACAAAATTAGGTAATAACACGAAACAAATGCAATGCAATATAAGGTATATGTATGGCTTGGAAATTGTCACCGATTCTCGCTCGCTCCGCTCGGTCGTAAAAATCTACTCCAACCTCACAACCGATGCGACACGTTCGCAAATTCGAAATATGTCGCCACCATATCGATTACTGAACGCAAGATGTATGGTTTTAGGTTAGGCTATAGCTTTCGAGCGAGCGCAGCGAGCGAGAGACGCGTAAAGGTGTGACACAAACCAACGGTTTGGCACATACGGACATTGAAATATTCGCACCAGCCCGAGGAGCCGGAAGTCTTTATCGAATTGCCTACTGACAAATGTTTACAGTTTATGAATAGTTTCACATAAATAGTACTATTTCCACATAGTAAAGTGCAATTTGATGTCAGAAATGGCTGACAAAATTAGGTAATAACACGAAATATATGCAAGGCAATATAAGGTATATGTATAACTTGGAAATTGTGATCGTTGCTCGCTCGCTCCGCTCGCTCGTAAAAATCTAGTCCAACCTCACAACCGATGCG
Organism: Bombus affinis; assembly: GCF_024516045.1. NCBI lineage: Eukaryota > Metazoa > Arthropoda > Insecta > Hymenoptera > Apidae > Bombus > Bombus affinis. The sequence continues at coordinate 24,273 of NW_026109540.1, forward strand.
ACACGTTCGCAAATTCGAAATATGTCACCACCGTATCGAATACTGAACGCAAGATGGCTTGGTTTTAGGTTAAGCTATAGCTTTCGAGCGAGCGTAGCGAGCGAGAGACGTGTAAAGGTGTGTCACAAACCAACGGTTTGGCACATACGGTCATTGAAATATTCGCACCAGCCCGAGGAGCCGGAAGTCTTTATCGAATTGCCTACTGATAAATGTTTACAGTTTATGAATAGTTTCACATAAATAGTACTATTTCCACATAATAAAGTGCAATGTGATGTCAGAAATGGCTGACAAAATTAGGTAATAACACGAAACAAATGCAATGCAATATAAGGTATATGTATAGCTTGGAAATTGTCACCGTTTCTCGCTCGCTCCGCTCGGTCGTAAAAATCTAGTCCAACCTCACAACCGATGCGACACGTTCGCAAATTCGAAATATGTCGCCACCATATCGAATAATGAACGCAAGATGGATTGGTTTTAGGTTGGGCAATAGTTTTCGAGCGAGCGCAGCGAGCGAGGGACGCGTAAAGGTGTGTCACAAACCAACGGTTTGGCACATACGGACATTGAAATATTCGCACCAGCCCGAGAAGCCGGAAGTCTTTATCGAATTGCCTACTGACAAATGTTTACAGTTTATGAATAGTTTCACATAAATAGTACTATTTCCACATAGTAAAGTGCAATGTGATGTCAGAAATGGCTGACAAAATTAGGTAATAACACGAAATATATGCAAGGCAATATAAGGTATATGTATAACTTGGAAATTGTGATATTTGCTCGCTCGCTCCGCTCGCTCGTAAAAATCTAGTCCAACCTCACAACCGATGCGACATGTTCGCAAATTCGAAATATGTCACCGCCATATCGAATACTGAACGCAAGATGGCTTGGTTTTAGGTTAAGCTATAGCTTTCGAGCGAGCGTAGCGAGCGAGAGACGTGTAAAGGTGTGTCACAAACCAACGGTTTGGCACATACGGTCATTGAATTATTCGCACCAGCCCGAGGAGCCGGAAGTCTTTATCGAATTGCCTACTGACAAATGTTTACAGTTTATGAATAGTTTCACATAAATAGTACTATTTCCACATAGTAAAGTGCAATGTGATGTCAGAAATGGCTGACAAAATTAGGTAATAACACGAAACAAATGCAATGCAATATAAGGTATATGTATAGCTTGGAAGTTGTCACCGTTGCTCGCTCGCTCCGCTCGCTCGTAAAAATCTAGTCCAACCTCACAACCGATGCGACACGTTCGCAAATTCGAAATATGTCGCCACCATATCGATTACTGAACGCAAGATGTATGGTTTTAGGTTAGGCTATAGCTTTCGAGCGAGCGCAGCGAGCGAGAGACGCGTAAAGGTGTGTCACAAACCAACGGTTTGGCACATACGGACATTGAAATATTCGCACCATCCCGAGGAGCCGGAAGTCTTTATCGAATTGCCTACTGACAAATGTTTACAGTTTATGAATAGTTTCACATAAATAGTACTATTTCCACATAGTAAAGTGCAATGTGATGTCAGAAATGGCTGACAAAATTAGGTAATGACACGAAACAAATGCAATGCAATATAAGGTATATGTATAGCTTGGAAGTTATCACCGTTGCTCGCTCGCTCCGCTCGCTCGTAAAAATCTAGTCCAACCTCACAACCGATGCGACACGTTCGCAAATTCGAAATATGTCACCACCGTATCGAATACTGAACGCAAGAGGGATTGGTTTTAGGTTAAGCTATAGCTTTCGAGCGAGCGTAGCGAGCGAGAGACCTGTAAAGGTGTGTCACAAACCAACGGTTTGGCAAATACGGACATTGAAATATTCGCACCAGCCCGAGGAGCCGGAAGTCTCTATCGAATTGCCTACTGACAAATGTTTACAGTTTATGAATAGTTTCACATAAATAGTACTATTTCCACATAGTAAAGTGCAATGTGATGTCAGAAATGGCTGACAAAATTAGGTAATAACACGAAATATATGCAAGGCAATATAAGGTATATGTATAACTTGGAAATTGTGATATTTGCTCGCTCGCTCCGCTCGCTCGTAAAAATCTAGTCCAACCTCACAACCGATGCGACATGTTCGCAAATTCGAAATATGTCACCGCCATATCGAATACTGAACGCAAGATGGCTTGGTTTTAGGTTAAGCTATAGCTTTCGAGCGAGCGTAGCGAGCGAGAGACGTGTAAAGGTGTGTCACAAACCAACGGTTTGGCACATACGGTCATTGAATTATTCGCACCAGCCCGAGGAGCCGGAAGTCTTTATCGAATTGCCTACTGACAAATGTTTACAGTTTATGAATAGTTTCACATAAATAGTACTATTGCCACATAGTAAAGTGCAATGTGATGTCAGAAATGGCTGACAAAATTAGGTAATAACACGAAACAAATGCAATGCAATATAAGGTATATGTATAGCTTGAAAATTGTGATCGTTGCTCGCTCGCTCCGCTCGCTCGTAAAAATCTAGTCCGACCTCACAACCGATGCGACACGTTCGCAAATTTGAAATAAGTCGCCACCATATCGAATAATGAACGCAAGATGGATTGGTTTTAGGTTGGGCAATAGTTTTCGAGCGAGCGCAGCGAGCGAGGGACGCGTAAAGGTGTGTCACAAACCAACGGTTTGGCACATTCGGACATTGAAATATTCGCACCAGCCCGAGGAGCCGGAAGTCGTTATCCTATGGCCTACTGACAAATGTTTACAGTTTATGAATAGCTTCACATAAATAGTACTATTTCCACATACTACAGTGCAATGTGATGTCCGAAATGGCTGACAAAATTAGGTAATAACACGAAACAAATGCAATGCAATATAAGGTATATGTATAGCTTGGAAATTGTCACCGTTGCTCGCTCGTTCCGCTCGCTCGTAAAAATCTAGTCCAACCTCACAACCGATGCGACACGTTCGCAAATTCGAAATATGTCGCCACCATATCGATTACTGAACGCAAGATGTATGGTTTTAGGTTAGGCTATAACTTTCGAGCGAGCGCAGCGAGCGAGAGACGCGTAAAGGTGTGTCACAAACCAACGGTTTGGCACATACGGACATTGAGATATTCGCACCAGCCCGAGGAGCCGGAAGTCTATCGAATTGCCTACTGACAAATGTTTACAGTTTATGAATAGTTTCACATAAATAGTACTATTTCCACATAGTAAAGTGCAATGTGATGTCAGAAATGGCTGACAAAATTAGGTAATGACACGAAACAAATGCAATGCAATATAAGGTATATGTATAGCTTGGAAGTTATCACCGTTGCTCGCTCGCTCCGCTCGCTCGTAAAAATCTAGTCCAACCTCACAACCGATGCGACACGTTCGCAAATTCGAAATATGTCACCACCGTATCGAATACTGAACGCAAGAGGGATTGGTTTTAGGTTAAGCTATAGCTTTCGAGCGAGCGTAGCGAGCGAGAGACCTGTAAAGGTGTGTCACAAACCAACGGTTTGGCAAATACGGACATTGAAATATTCGCACCAGCCCGAGGAGCCGGAAGTCTCTATCGAATTGCCTACTGACAAATGTTTACAGTTTATGAATAGTTTCACATAAATAGTACTATTTCCACATAGTAAAGTGCAATGTGATGTCAGAAATGGCTGACAAAATTAGGTAATAACACGAAATATATGCAAGGCAATATAAGGTATATGTATAACTTGGAAATTGTGATATTTGCTCGCTCGCTCCGCTCGCTCGTAAAAATCTAGTCCAACCTCACAACCGATGCGACATGTTCGCAAATTCGAAATATGTCACCGCCATATCGAATACTGAACGCAAGATGGCTTGGTTTTAGGTTAAGCTATAGCTTTCGAGCGAGCGTAGCGAGCGAGAGACGTGTAAAGGTGTGTCACAAACCAACGGTTTGGCACATACGGTCATTGAATTATTCGCACCAGCCCGAGGAGCCGGAAGTCTTTATCGAATTGCCTACTGACAAATGTTTACAGTTTATGAATAGTTTCACATAAATAGTACTATTTCCACATAGTAAAGTGCAATGTGATGTCAGAAATGGCTGACAAAATTAGGTAATAACACGAAACAAATGCAATGCAATATAAGGTATATGTATAGCTTGGAAGTTGTCACCGTTGCTCGCTCGCTCCGCTCGCTCGTAAAAATCTAGTCCAACCTCACAACCGATGCGACACGTTCGCAAATTCGAAATATGTCGCCACCATATCGATTACTGAACGCAAGATGTATGGTTTTAGGTTAGGCTATAGCTTTCGAGCGAGCGCAGCGAGCGAGAGACGCGTAAAGGTGTGTCACAAACCAACGGTTTGGCACATACGGACATTGAAATATTCGCACCATCCCGAGGAGCCGGAAGTCTTTATCGAATTGCCTACTGACAAATGTTTACAGTTTATGAATAGTTTCACATAAATAGTACTATTTCCACATAGTAAAGTGCAATGTGATGTCAGAAATGGCTGACAAAATTAGGTAATATCACGAAATATATGCAAGGCAATATAAGGTATATGTATAGCTTGGAAATTGTAATCGTTGCTCGCTCGCTCCAGTCGCTCGTAAAAATCTAGTCCAACCTCACAACCGATGCGACACGTTCGCAAATTCGAAATATGTCACCACCGTATCGAATACTGAACGCAAGATGGCTTGGTTTTAGGTTAGGCAATAGTTTTCGAGCGAGCGCAGCGAGCGAGGGACGCGTAAAGGTGTGTCACAAACCAACGGTTTGGCACATACGGACATTGAAATATTCGCACCAGCCCGAGGAGCCGGAAGTCGTTATCCTATGGCCTATTGACAAATGTTTACAGTTTATGAATAGCTTCACATAAATAGTACTATTTCCACATAATACAGTGCAATGTGATGTCCGAAATGGCTGACAAAATTAGGTAATAACACGAAACAAATGCAATGCAATATAAGGTATATGTATAGCTTGGAAATTGTCACCGTTGCTCGCTCGCTCCGCTCGCTCGTAAAAATCTAGTCCAACCTCACAACCGATGCGACACGTTCGCAAATTCGAAATATATCGCCACCATATCGATTACTGAACGCAAGATGTATGGTTTTAGGTTAGGCTATAACTTTCGAGCGAGCGCAGCGAGCGAGAGACGCGTAAAGGTGTGTCACAAACCAACGGTTTGGCAAATACGGACATTGAAATATTCGCACCAGCCCGAGGAGCCGGAAGTCTTTATCGAATTGCTTACTGACAAATGTTTACAGTTTATGAATAGTTTCACATAAATAGTACTATTTCCACATAGTAAAGTGCAATGTGATGTCAGAAATGGCTGACAAAATTAGGTAATAACACGAAACAAATGCAATGCAATATAAGGTATATGTATAGCTTGAAAATTGTGATCGTTGCTCGCTCGCTCCGCTCGCTCGTAAAAATCTAGTCCGACCTCACAACCGATGCGACACGTTCGCAAATTTGAAATAAGTCGCCACCATATCGAATAATGAACGCAAGATGGATTGGTTTTAGGTTGGGCAATAGTTTTCGAGCGAGCGCAGCGAGCGAGGGACGCGTAAAGGTGTGTCACAAACCAACGGTTTGGCACATTCGGACATTGAAATATTCGCACCAGCCCGAGGAGCCGGAAGTCGTTATCCTATGGCCTACTGACAAATGTTTACAGTTTATGAATAGCTTCACATAAATAGTACTATTTCCACATACTACAGTGCAATGTGATGTCCGAAATGGCTGACAAAATTAGGTAATAACACGAAACAAATGCAATGCAATATAAGGTATATGTATAGCTTGGAAATTGTCACCGTTGCTCGCTCGTTCCGCTCGCTCGTAAAAATCTAGTCCAACCTCACAACCGATGCGACACGTTCGCAAATTCGAAATATGTCGCCACCATATCGATTACTGAACGCAAGATGTATGGTTTTAGGTTAGGCTATAACTTTCGAGCGAGCGCAGCGAGCGAGAGACGCGTAAAGGTGTGTCACAAACCAACGGTTTGGCACATACGGACATTGAGATATTCGCACCAGCCCGAGGAGCCGGAAGTCTATCGAATTGCCTACTGACAAATGTTTACAGTTTATGAATAGTTTCACATAAATAGTACTATTTCCACATAGTAAAGTGCAATGTGATGTCAGAAATGGCTGACAAAATTAGGTAATGACACGAAACAAATGCAATGCAATATAAGGTATATGTATAGCTTGGAAGTTATCACCGTTGCTCGCTCGCTCCGCTCGCTCGTAAAAATCTAGTCCAACCTCACAACCGATGCGACACGTTCGCAAATTCGAAATATGTCACCACCGTATCGAATACTGAACGCAAGAGGGATTGGTTTTAGGTTAAGCTATAGCTTTCGAGCGAGCGTAGCGAGCGAGAGACCTGTAAAGGTGTGTCACAAACCAACGGTTTGGCAAATACGGACATTGAAATATTCGCACCAGCCCGAGGAGCCGGAAGTCTCTATCGAATTGCCTACTGACAAATGTTTACAGTTTATGAATAGTTTCACATAAATAGTACTATTTCCACATAGTAAAGTGCAATGTGATGTCAGAAATGGCTGACAAAATTAGGTAATAACACGAAATATATGCAAGGCAATATAAGGTATATGTATAACTTGGAAATTGTGATATTTGCTCGCTCGCTCCGCTCGCTCGTAAAAATCTAGTCCAACCTCACAACCGATGCGAC